>NC_080181.1:31267130-31567130 GCF_950295315.1 Erinaceus europaeus
AATCGCAGGTGGCACCAAGCACAAGGACTGGTGTAAGGTTCCCGGTTCAAGCCCCCAGCTCCCCACCTGCAGGGGAGTAGCTTCACAGGCAGGTCTGCAGATGTCTGTCTTTCTCTATCCTTCTCTGTCTTCCCCTCCTCTCTCCATTTCTCTCTATCCAACAACGATGACAACAATAATAATTACAACAATAAAACAACAAGGGCAACAAAAGGGAATAAATAAAATAAATAAATAAATAAGAACTTTATCCTGACAGCCTCTGGAGGTGAGGAACATGACACCACCAGCTCCTAGAACAACTGTCTTCTAACTCTCCCTGTCACAGATACACCTTCTGGCCCCCATATGGGGCTCTTGCCTCTATCAATATAGAAATCACTAATTTGAAGCTATTTCTTATTAGGGGTTGACATAAACATAATGTTAACAAACATTAATTAATTGAATGAGAATGGGGTTTATTGCCTTAAAACAGAGACAGTGAAGACAGTCAGAAAAGATATGTCCATAAAGACTGCTAGGCGTGGGGGACCAGGCAGTAGAGCATTGGGTTAAGCGCACACAGCAAAATTACAAGGACCGGTAAGGAGCCTGGTTCGAACTTAGATCCCCACCTGCAGGGGGGCTACTTCACAAGCAGTGTGAAGATGTCTGTCTTCCTCTTCACCTCTCTGTCTCCCCCTTCTCTCTCGATTTCTCTCTGTCCTATCCAACAACAGCAGTAACAACAATAACAAGGGCAACAAAAATGGGAAAAATGGCCTCCAGGAACAGGGGCCAGTCCTAATACACCTGGTTAAGTGCACACATTACAGTTCACAGGACCCAGATGCAAGTCCCTCATGCCCACTTGCAGAGGGAAGGCTTCATGAGTGGGGAAGCAGGGCTATAGGTATCTCTGTTTCTCTTTCCCTCTCTGTCTCCCCTCCTCTCTCAATTTCTCTCTGTCCCTCTCTAATAATAAATAAAATAAAAGGTTTGTAAAAAAATTTTTTTTAAAGACTGCTTCTTCCTCCTCCTTCTTGTTACAAACTCCCCTTCCTGCAAACGGTTGTGTGAGGGAGTTTGGTGAGTCTGGTTTTCTGCAGCTCCACGCAGCAAGTCCTTAGGCTTCACCCTCAACCACTGTTATGAGCCATTTGAGGCATAAAAGGCTGCCATGATGGATAATTTAGGCTCTGTCCTGACTCAATAGGCCGTAGGTGTTAAGAAACTAGAGTCTTGGGAGTCGGGCTGTAGCGCAGCGGGTTAAGCGCAGGTGGTGCAAAGCACAAGAACTGGCATAAGGATCCCGGTTCGAGGTTCGAATCCCAGCTCCCCACCTGCAGGGGAGTCGCTTCACAGGTGGTGAAGCAGGTCTGCAGGTGTCTATCTTTCTCTCCTCCTCTCTGTCTTCCCCTCCTCTCTCCATTTCTCTCTGCCCTATCCAACAACGACAACAACAATAATAACTACAACAATAAAACAACAAGGGCAACAAAAGGGAGTAAATAAATAAAATAAATATTTTAAAAAAAAGAACCTAGAGTCTTTACAGGAATATATTGCTCTCAACAGAGCCTTTTCAGAGTCCTCTGATATGAAAATAATGCCTAATTCTTCCCACCTTCCAATCACCATTTGCAAAATAAATAAATACATAAAGTCATAACATAGACTGCCTCAGGTTCTTAAGGGAACCCAGGTGCTTGATAAACACTGTTCTTTCAACAGCCCCCAGATTGTCCCTCTTGCTGAAGCTGGAATTTGTCATTGTCTTGGTGATCATCATCCTCATCATCACCCTCTTCCTAATCACCGTCAACTGCACCAATTAAGACCACACATTTGAACACCCACTGTGTAAAGACTATTGCTCTCAGTGTCATACATACAGCTGGCATATTAAAGTGGTTGAAGGCACCTGCCTTTGGAGAACTTGAATATCCAGGCAGGGAGATGGTTGTTGGAACAGTGCTGAGAAGGTTTCCCAGTGTCATCAGAACCCCAGAGCGATGCAGTGATAGGTGCCATCTTGTGTCAACTCATTGTGCAGTAGAGGGTGGAAGGGACTGTACTGATGATGATGTCAGAAAGGGAGTAATGATAACTAGTCCCAGGCTAGTCCCAGGGTCTTTCTGCTTCCTATGAGAAAAAACTGTAACCCTCTCCTTCTTTCTTGTTTTTCTCTCAGACTGGTTGAAGGAAAGAAGGGGGTCAAAGTGGAAAACAGACCTTTCCTCTCAAAACTCATCTTCTTCAATGTCTCTGAGCACGACTACGGAAACTACACATGTGTGGCCTCCAACAAGCTGGGTCACACCAATGCCAGCCTCACACTGTTTGGTAAGACTGAGCTGGAACAGGGCACCCATGGGGCATGATGTGTGTGTGGGGGGTTTCTTTGGAGGGAGTAGAGTGAGGAGTACAAGAGCAGAAGCAGAAGTATCTAGAAAGTACTGAGTAAGAAGAGCGAAAGAGCCAGTCTAATAGATATATGGAGGGAAGCAGATATGAAAATGAAAAAGAATATGCCCTTCTCATTCCACAGCTTTGGGACACTCAGTGACTCTTCTCATTCCACAGCTTTGGGACACTCAGTGACTTCATTTTTTTTTTCTTTCTCCATACTTACAGTTCCTAAACTGACTATTATAATTGGTGATAATCAGAAAAGAACCCAGAGAGGAACATCTACTATTTAAACACTTTGTTTACTGGTTTAATGTAAACAGTTACCATTTCTGAAACTTGCTGGCCACTGGGCAGAAAGAAAAGTGAATTATATGTATAAGGTAGAAAGGTGAGTCTTGGAATCACTAATTATATTAGCCTCCAAGGGAGAGCTGACCTAGAAAAGAGAAGGGTCTCTGTTTTACCATTTGTGTTAAAGGAGTGTCATCTGGCTGGATTTGGATTTTTGTCCAACCAAGCCACCCTCCCTGACAGAAGTCACCTTGCCACTCATGCCTTCATTGATTAAAGAGCTGTTTATTACAAGACTACTGTGTACAAGGCAAATTGCTGTGTCCTGACTCCACATCTAGCAAGGAAACATGAGCAAAAAGCAGATTAATGAAGCACATTCAGAACTTTCTTAAAAGTCTCTGGAGTATGGTTCTTTTGTGAGTAGAACAGCTACAGTATAGGCAGCCATGATGGCCATCTGGCCATCAGACCAACTAGCACATGGGCTCCTGACATTATTTCCACAGAAGCTGATTCTCCTTAAAGGCCACAGAGTTAACTTCTAGGTACTTTGGGGGGCAAATACCTTCACATAGACCAATACATGCTCGTTTTCAAATTGATTCCCTCACCCATAACACACACACACACACACACACACACACACACACACACACAATGTTAGCAGATGGCTTTGAATATGGTGTGGAGGAAAAATGGAGGAGGATGATTGACAAGAACTTCAGTTCCTCTGGGATAATCCCATAGCTTCAAGTTCTACCCCTCAGCCCCGCCCCCCAGTCTCTGCCCAAGTTCTCTGACAATTCTGCGCTTGTCAGGACAATCTGTGTGCTGCTCCACTGCCCCCACCTCTGCTTCCAAATCACTTTTTTGACCACATTCTAGCCAGCACATAAAGCCAGGCTTTACCCAGGAGGGCTGGGAAGGAGAAGCCTGTCCTTGGTCCCAGAACTGGCACCTCCAGGCAGAGCTGTGATTAGGATGATTGATCTGTCTGACATCTCTCACACAAGGAGAGTCATAATTGCCCCTCACATTTGTCAGGCCTTTTTGGCTTTGTGGCAGGTGTCTGTCTGCATGAACATAAGAGCCCAGATTAGACAACAAGACCCCTCCTTCCCTTGCCTTGAAAATGTGAGGCTCTTGCTACCCCAGCATCCTTCACACCCAAGGCTTTTCTCCTCCTTGTAAATAGTCTCCCTCCTCTTTTGATCTCCTCACTCCCTGATTTGAATGCATGAAATGGTTTAGCAATTGTCTTTATCACTCCAGTCTAATCCGCTGGCCTTGTCCCCTTAAGCTGTCTTAAAGGTGAGAAGAGAGAGAAGAAGCAAGTTTTAAGAGTGAGGTAGCCGGCCTGTGCAGTGAAGCATGTGTCTCTGCTCTTTTCTCCAAGCCCATGTGTGGCAATTAATTAATGCACCCCCAACACCCTTGGTACATCCAATTGTGTCATTTGGGACAATCCTTCATTGTTAGATTCTGAAATACTAGATTCTCTGGCGAATATGTAAAAAGCAGACAATTTGCATTCAAATAGATTTGCATTGAAACTTTTAAATAAGTTCAGCAAGGTTGCAGGTGGGTGTGTTCTTTTTACACAGTTACCCTCACGCTAAGGCTCTGAAAGGTAGCAGAGGTCCTGAAATCAATATTTTAGCCTCAGCTGAGAAACCTTTTTTTCAGAGGAACCCATCACAGAGATGCCACAGAAGTGATGCGGTTTCTTCCACACTTGATCTTAGCCAAGATGTCTCGAGTTGATGACACAGTTTCCTGTGAAACCTCATTGGTATTTGCCACCCAGGGACTTGAGCCTAGAACTCTGGTCTATGCAATACTGCTGTGTCGACACTCATTATTGAGACTCAATAGGGTCTTGTCAATAAGGCCTTTTGATATTAGGGAGATTTCCATGTCATTTCTCATACCAAGAAAACCCCTTGACTCAGAGTGACGGGGACACATGAGCAGGTGGAAAAGCAGCCTTTATTTTGGTAAACGGATGAACTTTGTGATGAGGTTTATTCACTAGCAGGCCAGAACACCAACTTGTGCATGAATTCATACCCTGTCCTCATGACCTTGGCCTTGTAAAGTGAGATATGCTGGGACTAAGAGCCTGCCTTCAGGGTTCATAACTGTGAAGGTACTGAAAACTAATGAGGCAAGTCCTCCTATGATGGACCAATTGGGTTCTGGACACCTGGTCCCCAAGATGCCTGCGATTGTAAGGAACTTGGAGGAGGTCCTTGCTCCATTAAGTCCCAACTCACAGTGGCTTCCTGGGGATTTGTTCCTGTCCTGGTGCCCTGAATTCTGTCACCCTGAAGAGACGATATGATGCCAACATTTTATCCAGAAAGGGGCACTAGTCCTTTGTTACCAAAACCCAACTCTAGTTTAGCATGAGATGATAGTAGGTCCCTCTGCTCTGGGATGTGTCTGAGCAACCAAGTTTCTCACCTGCCAGCTATCACCTGGGGCATGGAAGCAGAAAGCATTTAGAGCTTCTCATGCTGCATCTTGTTTTGCCAGCTTTGGTGTTTCTGTCTTCCCTTATTTATTCATTACCTCCCCACCCCAGAGATGTGTGTGAAGGGCAGTATACAAACTATATATTGCAAATATATAGCTGCTGTATATAATCTATGTATTTGTTTTCATTTTTCTCTCCCGTATGTCCCTCACCTGACTTAGAACTAAATGAGCCCACAAGCTCAACTTTGTTGCAAGGTCAGTATCCCCCTTGCTTGATGGCTTCTTTCCCATGATCTTTCTCCCAGAGCCTCTGCCTCCACCCTCCCTCCACTCCTTATCCCAACCCATCCCACCCCACCCCACCCTATCCCATGCATCATCTCAAGCTTCTGGCAAAGGTTCTAACAAAGAGGATGGTCATAAAAGGGTAGTAGTGCTGCTGGGACCTTGCAATGCAGCAGGGATTGCTTCCTTTCTCCCTGCTCACCCCTCACATACATTTCCCAGAAGAGTGGAGAGGGTAACAGGGAGAAGCAGCAATGTCTCAAAGCCAAAGCCCTGTGTGGAGGGAAAGAAACTCTGAGAGCATGAGTCTGAACCAACAGGAAGGTGATTCCAACCAACTGTGAGTGGTTTTCATAATAAGTCCTTTTGAAGGGGTTCCTAAACAACAGAAGTAAAAAGACTCAAAGAGTAGAGAAAACAAACGCATCTGCTGGTGCACCAGGTGCCTCTCCAAGGGAGGAAGGCCTGCACCATGCACCATGTGGGAAACTCAGTGAAGGAAGATTTGGAGACAGGATGCCACGAGCTCTAGTTCTGAGCCTGGGGTTGAATACGCCAGTGCTCTTTAGTCACCAAACCTTACTTAGACTTGATATTTTTTCTTCTACAAAATTAAAGTGAGTGCCTTTATTAATGTTACGTTTGTTAATCCACGGTTAAGCTGAGAATACATATCTAAAAGGTTGGCTCACTCAACAGACTGAAAGGCATGGATTTCCCTCTTGGGAACATCACTGGGGCTTCCCTTAGCTCAGTTCTCAACCCCTTCTCACCTACTCCTTCCCCTTCAGGCCCTTTTATTCCTGTGACTCCATTTGGGCTCCATTTGCATAGTCACCTTGCCTCAGGGCCCACTGATCTACCTTGAATTGATAAAAATTATGACTAGACACTTGGGAAATGAAAGATGTGGAGTCTGTGTGCCTTTCTCCTGGAAGGACAGCCCAGCTGGAGGCAGGTGTGAAGACCAGGAGGGCCAGAGCTTACCTTCTCCCTCCAACCCCCCAGCCTGATCCTCTGGCCTTTCCCACCCCATGTCCCTGTCCCCTCCCACCACTTCCCACCCCCTACACCCATCCTGTTGATCCCTTCCCATTGTCTTGTGCAAATAATTGTTGGAGGACAGCAATTAGCATTAGGCTTGGAAGTCAGGGGAGAAGATAAACCAGATGAATTAAATGGGCAGTGATTTGACAGTTGAGGAAGAAAAGCTTTTATCATGTAAAGATTCACCTTGCCTGTGTAGACCCCCATGGTGACTAACCACAGACAGGAAAAGGAAACAAAGCAAGAAAGGAAAAGGGAAGTCAATGGAAGCACTCCCGGTTCCTCTTCTGAGTGAACTTGGGTTTATTGAACCCCTGTGCAAAGCACATCCGCCAAACCTAAAATAGAAAGCATTAGAGAAGGAGCTAACATAACTGCTAAGAGTGAAGAGGGAGAGACCACAGCTGAGACAGGGGAGGCTGCTGGATGTGCTTTCAGAGGTGACTAAGCCCATTCTGATTGCTGGGTTCTTCATTCTCAGTGGGAACAGGTTCTTTTAAAACTGGTTATGTTTACAAAAGAGTATTGAAGTGAAGGTGTACTCAACTAATACAGGGAGTGTCACCCAGTCCCAACACAACTGTGAAACTGGCCAGAAACAAACAATACACTACCTGCCCACTACCTGGGAACTTAGTAGGAGGCTTTATCTCTTGGTGCTACGTAGTAAAACAAGCTATCTTAACTTTTATAGTTCAAAGCTGCAAGGACCTAGGTTCAAGCCCCTGGTCCCCACCTACAGGGGAGAAGCTTCACAAGTTCTTTCTCTCTCCCTCTCTCTCTCTCTCTCTCTCTCTCTCTCTACCTTCCTCAGTTTCTCTCTGTCTCGATCCAGAAAAATCAATCAATCAATCAATCTATAAAGATAGCTCACTTGGGTAGTGCTCTTTTTTTGTCATGGGCACAATCCAGGTTTGAGCCCAACCCCCATCACAGAAAAGGAAGCTTCAGTCCCAACCTTTCTCTCTGTCTCTCTGTCTGTCTTTCTATCTGAAAAAAGCCAGCCTGGAGCAGTGAAGCCTCAGTGGGGATACATATCTGTAGCGCTCTTAATAATAAAGCAAGCAATCCAATTTAAAAATGGGAAAGATATTACTAGACACTTGACTAACGAAGATACACAGATGGCAAAAGTAAACAAACAAGCAAACAAACAAATAAATAAATGCACTTGAAAAGCAGATCAACTTCATCATTCACTAGGGAAATCCAAACAAGAACCACAGTGAAATACGACTAGATACTCAACTAAATTGGCTAAAATATATGTCGGCAAGAACATGGGAAAACTGGATCACTTATGTCTCACTAATGAGAATGCAAAATATCACAGCTTTTTTTTTTTTTTTTTTTTGCTTGGGGCATGTTATTTGTCTCACTCCTCTCTGCTGTCAGTTATGAATTTGAGCAAATGGAATGCTGTGCATTCTCGGGGTGCTGTCAACCCTTCACCCTTCCCGTGGAGTTCAAGGTCAGGGGAGATTGCAGAAGTCTGATGACTCTAAGATCATTAATATGGTTTAAATTAAGTTGTTAGACCCTTTTATACAGCTAAAGAATATTCTAGGGGAAAAAAAAAAAGCCAGGTCCTGCACTCATCAGTGTTACTTCTTCTACCCCTTTGCAAATCTCTGATAGAATATTGAGAACAACCTGTTTGCTCAGGGACTATCCCAAATTTATGCTCCTCTTATCTTAGCAATACCAAGCAAGATTTATATGAATGCACAGATTCCCCCTGACAGGGAGCACTTGGCTTTAAGAGAAGTTCAAAGCTATTTTGCTACCTGATATCTGGATGGACTAGAAAGATTCTGATAAGAGAATTTCATTCCTCCTCAGCATTTTCTGCCACCCTTGAAGTATTTCTCTGCTCCCCTTTTGCAAACACAACAGATTGCATGTCATCCTCTTGCATTAATATTTGGTAGTGCAGGGCTCCTGCAATGATGAATTAGGACTCGGTGTTGCGCCCCCATCCCTCACTGAACTGCCTGGCGGGCGAGTGTGGCCAAACCCACACTGCAAACTCAGCGGCTTGTTGGCTGTTCATTTCCCATCCACTGGTCCTTTGTCCTTTATCTCCAAGGCACAAAGCCATATACGATGGTATCAGTAGACTGGGAAGGTTGGCTGATTAATGTCTGAACCTCGCCGTGACCATCAAGGTAACCTATTAAAGAATAGGACGACTAAAGCAAACTGTGCAGCAGAAGGAAAAAAAACAATGCAAGAGGAGAGATAATCAGTTCTTCCCTGTAGACCCTGCATGTAACAAAGGGTAGCCAATTATGCCCAGACACCCAGCGGTTAACCTTCCTATGCATGCCTGTCCAAATACAGAAGGTACTAAAAAAAGATCCTTACATTCTTTTTTTTAAATTCTTTTAAAAATTTTTTTTAATATTTTATTTTATTTATTTATTCCCTTTTGTTGCCCTTGTTGTCTTATTGTTGTAGTTATTATTGTTGTTGTCATCGTTGTTGGATAGGACAGAGAGAAACGGAGAGAGGAGGGGAAGACAGAGAGGAGGAGAGAAAGACAGACACCTGCAGACCTGCTTCACCGCCTGTGAAGCGACTCCCCTGCAGGTGGGGAGCAGGTTAAGTGCAGATGGTGCAAAACACAATGACCAGCATAAGGATCCCAGTTTGAGCCCCTGGCTCCCCACCTGCAGGGGAGTCACTTCACAAGCAGTGAAGCAGGTCTGCAGGTGTCTTTCTGTCCCCCTCTCTGTCTTCCCCATCTCTCTCCATTTCTCTCTGTCTTATCCAACAATAATGACATCAGCAACAACAATAATAACAACAATAAAAAAACAAGGGTGACAAAAAAGAATAAATAAATAAATATATTTTTAAATCTTTAAAAAAAAAAAAGCAGGAAGTCCTGAGTTTGATTCTCAACATCGCATGGACCAAAGTGATGCTCTAACTTTCTCTCTCTCTCTCTCTTTCTCATCAATCAATAAATAAATCTTTTAAAAGAAGCACTGGTCTAGAGTGCTACCTGAGAGATGTAGAGCTAAAATGAATATTAGAGCTCCATTTCTCCCTTTTGTGGTGAGATAATCACGGGGGGGCGAAGGATTTTCTAGCAAGCTAGAAGAATTGAAAATTTGCTACCGGGCTGGGGAGACAGCATAATGGTTCTGCAAAAGACTTTCAAGGCTGAGGCTCCAAAGTCCCAGGTTCAGTCCCCTACACCACCATAAGCCAGAGCTGAGCAGTGCTCTGGTAGCTCTCTCTGTGTATCTTTCTCTCTGTATCCCTCTTTCATTAAAAATAAATAAGATATTTAAAAAAGAATGAAAGAAAGAAAGAAAGAAAGAAAGAAAGAAAGAAAGAAAGAAAGAAAGAAAGAGAGAAAAATTTGCTACCTGGAAAAGCCCAGGGATAAGGTCTAGTGGAGACCAGGGCTACATGTCAAGTTGGAAAGATAGCTCATCATGTAGGGTATGGGTCTTGCCCAAGTTGAAGCCCTGGTGCAAATGGCATGGCATCAGGAGAAAGTTCTGGTGTTGTAGTGTCTCTCTCCCTTTCTCTGCTCTCTATCTGAATGCACAATTGGGTTGGGAAGGATGAAATTTCACATGTGCAAGGCACCAGCTATGTGGGTGCACACACACACACACACACACACACACACACACACACACTATCCACACAGGATACACATCAAATAGTTCTTTATATACATGGATACTGGAGAGTATTAACTTTCTTGGAAGTAGCCTATGAAGAGATGAAGGACAAATAGCTGGATAGGAACAATTAAGCCCACATTAATTTTAGATAATCCCTTCTGAAATCACTCCCGGTATCTGGTACATTACAGGAACTTACGCATTATATTATGCATATATTTTCTCATTTCTACCTTTCCAATATGACACAGTATCAGATAGAACTTTTTGTGTCTGCTTCCTCTCACAGAGTCAGACTATATCCCCAGTAATTTGTGGGCTACCATCCTCCAAGTGTTTCCCCACATTTATAATGCTCACCATTTTGGGTGTGAGGTTTATGACTCAACTCTCTCCACACTCATTGCTCCCTTCCCTCTACTGTTCTTCTTGGTACAGAGATGAAGGTCAGTGGTACCTGTGTGAAGAATTTATGAAAACATCCCCTCCTTAGCTTCTGGGCTGACGCTTAGGGTCCTCTAAGGGACTCTCCTTGCCAAGAGCACAGAGATTGGTGTCATCCCTCCTGACCTCTTTATCTTCCTGGTTTTAGACCAGATCTTCTCTGAATGGAAAAATGTTTTATACTAGGACAGTCATACATCCAGATGTCTTCAGAATGACTTGTCACAGTTTCTAAGAACCATTTAAGTCCTGAGAGACCTCATGTCAAAGGTGTCTTTGAGGACAGATTGAGGACTTGAATGTCCAGATAAGTATCTATCAAATGTGGATTAATGGGGGCCAGGCAGTGGCACACCTAGTTAAGCGCTCACACCACAGTGCTCAAGGACCCAGGTTCCAGCCCCTGGTCCCTACCTGCAGGGGGAAAGCTTCCTGAGTAGTGAAGCAGGGCTACGGGTGTCCCTCTCTATTCCCCTCTCCCCTCTCAACATCTCTCTGTGTCTGGCCAATAATAAATAAAAGTATTTAAAAATTTTTGTATTAACTGTCTTAGTTAAGTTTAGGTTGAGTTATAGCTCAGTTATCTGTGAGAATTATTTTTTTAAAAAAGAATTTATTTATTTATTTATGAGAGAGATAGGAGAGAAAGAACCAGACATCACTCTGGTACATGTGCTGCAGGGGACTGAACTCAGATCTCATGGTTGAGAAGCCAATGCCTTATCTACTGCTCCACCTTCCGGACCATGAGAATTTTTTTTTTTTTTTTAACCAGCGCACTACTCAGCTCTGTTTTATGGTGGTGTGGTGGACTGAATATGAACTTCGGCACCTCAGGCGTGAGAGTCTCTTTGAATAGCCATTAGGCTATCTACTCCCACCAACAGCTTTTTCACATTAAATGGCATACATTCTATGCAAAAGACTAGGATGATTTTTTTTTCCCCAGATCGAGGGAAAGTTAACATATCAGGTATCATGTAATATATATATATTGCCACCAGGAATATTGCTGTGCTCGATGCTTGCACAACAAACCCACCACTCCTAGTGGACATATTATACTCTTTTTTATTTTCTTTGATAAGACAGAGAGAAGTTGAGAGAGAGAAAGAAAGAGAGAGACCTGCAGCCCTGCTTCACTGCTTGTGAATCTTTCCCCCTGAAGATGGGGACCGGGGACTTGAACCTAGGTCTTTAGCAACATGTTCACTCTAGTGGGTCTGCCACAACCCTACCCAGCAGATGTCATGTAATTTAACATGTTTTTTAATATTTATTTATTTATTGGATTGACACAGCCAGAAATTGAGAGGGAATGGGGTAATAGAGAGAGACAGAGACACCTGCAGCACTGTTTTCACCACATGTGAAGCTTTCCCCCTTCAGGTGGGGACCGGGGATTCGAACCTGGGTCCTTGCATACTGTAACATGTACACTCAACCAGGTGCGCCACCAATCATCCCCCAAGTTAACATGTTTTAACACATGGTAGTTTGATAGAAGACTATATGGTGAAAGACTTATTCATCCATCATCCCTTTCACTGTAAATAGAGATTTCTAGCTAAAGAGGGAAGTGAAAGACAAAAGCTCATCACTGCTCAGGGCAGTCAGGACTTCAGTCATCAGCAGAGACATTTCTGTGGAACATTCTGAGAACTTGAAGTTGATAATAACGGGGATCATAACAGCAGTTAGTTCCACAGTGGGTCCCCAAGGATAGCATCCCAGGTGCAGGTCTCACTGTTTCAGAGACATGAAGCTTTCTGCAAGCTTGCTGCCTCCTGACACATCCAGAAAAGTCAGCCATCAAAGATGCACGCTCCTTTAACACAGCCAGCCACACTCTCTGGTGTTTCTGAAACGTGTGCAGCAATGTCCCACTTTGTCTCAAGCCAAGTGTGAGCACCCACTATGTTAGATCCGCTCATTTTATACCTGAAGACCACTGCTAATCAGGAGACAGTCCAGTGATTTAAAAAACTAAAAAAACAAACAAACAAAAAAAAAAAAACCCACCTTTCTGGGCTTGGAATCTCTGACTCAAAAAGATTTTGAGCCCCCTGCTAGGACAAGATGGACATGTTGGCTTTCTTAGGTCAGAGGTGCAATCTGGCCCCTGCTACTATCCTTTCCAGCCCTCGACTTTAACCTTCTGACAGCTGCCTTCCCAGCATAGCAGGTGTTCACGCCCCAGAGTTGGGCCGCTGTCCAGCAATGGGAAGCAGGAAATCTGGGGAAGCAGGCCTGGGTCCAGAGCGTCACTCACTCCCCAAGCCATCTCAGGGCAAAGTGAATGCCTCCCCTTCCCAAGTGCCTCCTACCTTAACAGTGGCTTGTTTTTCATTTCTTATAGAGGTGAAAACTACAGCCTTGACCCCTTGGAAAGGTTGGTATGTTTGCTCATGGGGTCTTTCTCCTTCTCTTCTGAGCTAACCCCAGGAAGCACCTCCCTCCTCTGGGGACCCTTTCTGACCTTGGGCCAGCTCCCTGTCAATTCAGATTAACCTGTCTCTGAGGACATTCCTCTCGCCCTGATAGCTCACACTCGCAGAAGTCTAACTTCTCTCTGCTGGCGGCACTAATGAGCACCTGTCAAGACCCAGAATAACTCCATGCCCGACTCCTGTGCACTGGGCCTGCCTCTTTCCTTGCACACGGATGGATGCTCTTACGCAGCCACGTCTTCTTTGACCTTGGTCTTGCATGCTGCTCTTTGCTTACCCAGTTCTCTCTCCCTTCTTTCACTCACTCAGAGTTTGATAGGGAAAGGGAGGTGGGGTGAGGAATGGGACAGGATGACTGGAAGGAAGGGGGAGGGTCTTGGTGAGTCACTTGGCTACAAATGAAATGCTGTGTCTTATTTGGAGCTTTCATTCCTACCAGATGTTTCCCATGACTAACTGACACTCTGCACAGTTCTCTGGGACCCTGGCTGTCCTGGTAGTCTCTGATTTTTTTTTTGCCTCCAGGGTTATAGCTGGGGCTCAATGCCTGCACCACAAATCCACTGCTCCTGGAGGCCGTTTTTTCCCCATTTTGTTGCCCTTGTTGTTGTCATGATTGCTATTGTTGCCATTGATGATGTTGTTGGATAGGATAGAGAGAAATTGAGAGAGGAGGGGAGACAGAGAGGGGGAGAGAAAGACAGACACCTGCAGACCTGCTTCACCGCTAGTGAAGTGTCCGCCCTGTGTTCAAGCCAGGGGCTTGAACCAGGATCCTTATGCTGGTCCTTGCACTTGGCGCCATGTGCGCTTAACCCACTGTACTACCACCCGACAACCCCGGTAAGTAGTCTCTAATGAGAGTGACAATAAAGACATACAATGAGTAGAGAAGAGGTGGGGCCTGCTTGAGGAAGGAGGCCACATCTGTGTAGCCCCTGTCACCAGGCAGATGGGCTAAACTGCCACTCTGGCCAACACAGGCTCCAATAGGGTCTTGTGGAGAACTCAGGGAGCCATACTGTCTGGTCCAAAGGTCCCTGTCGCATGGTACACTTCTGGGAACTGGCCAGTGAGAGGTGCTTGAGGGAGCAGGCAGGGGACCTCTCGCTCTCTCCAGAAAAATGAGAAGAGTTTCATGATGGGGCATCTTGGGGGTCAGTGGAAAGAGTCACATTTGGAGACAGAAGTCAAGGGACCTGAGAAAAGTGACTTAATCTTTTGAATTTAGGTCCCTACCTGTCAGAGCAGGAGACAGCAGTTCTCACTTGATGGTCCAGAGTTTTCAAGGAGTTGGAATGCCTTCCCACCTGCAAGGTTTCTTCCATAAGGCTTTCTTGTTGTTTCTGAGGCTTGATGTTTACTTGGCTCCACTGTACCTGGTGGCCATTTCCTTCTTTTTTTTTTTTTTAAAGGGTGATATCCAGAGAGACATAGAGAGGTAAAGGAGAGACCCCTGCAGCACTGCCCCACTGCTTGTGAAGCCTTCCCCCTAAAGATGAGGATAAGGGGCATGAACTCAGGTCCTCTCGCGTGATACCATCTGTGAGTTCCAGTGGGCACATCACTGCCCAGGTCCCCATGCGGTTTTATTATTGTACTTTTCCTCAGCACTTTTCAATGATTTTTTAACCTAGATATGGTTAGAGGGCCAGGTAGTGGTGCACCTTTTGAAGCACACATAGTGCCAAGAACAAAGATACAGGTTTAAGCCTCCACTCCCTACTTGTAGAGGGGATGCGTCACAAGTGGTGAAGCAGGTCTGCAGGTATCTGTCTTTCTCCATCTATCTCCTCTATCCTTCTCAGCTGCTCTCTATCCTATTCAATAAAATGGAAAAAATGGCCACTAGGAGCAGTGGATTTACAGTGCCACTACTGAGCCCCAGAAAAAAAAAATTAAACAAAAGAAAGAAAGAATAAGAAAAAAAAATGGTTAGAAAATCAAGGTCAATACTCTTGAGGAGTTTTATTTCCTTGTCTTTTTTTTTTTTTTTTTGCAAGAGGACACTTGAAAGCAAAGTACAGGTAAATTGAATGTGATTATGTCAGGACTTTAATTTCTGGCTCCTTTATTCCTTTCATGAGACAGACACAAATGGCCTTTAAAAAGTATATGGCCAGTAGTTGAGTGGTAGCGGAGTGGGTTAAGCGCTCATGGCGCGAAGTGCAAGAGTACAAGGACCGACCGGCGGAAGGATCCCAGTTCAAGCCCCCAGCTCCCCACCTGCAGGGGAGTCAGTTCACAAGCGATGAAGCAGGTCTGCAGGTGTCTGTCTTTCTCTCCCCCTCTCTGTCTTCCCCTCCTCTTTCCATCTCTCTCTGTCCTATCCAACGATGACAACTTCAAATAAAAACAACAATAATAACTACAACAATAAAAATAAGGGCAAAAAAAAAAGGGAAAAAAATATATATATGGTCCAGGAGCTGGGTAGTGGCACACCTACTATAGGGCATATGTTACCCCACACAGGAACCCAGGTTCAAACTCCCAGTCTCCACCTGCTTGGGGGAGAAACTTCATAAGTAATGATGGAGTGCTGCAAGTATCTCTCTTACTTTCTCCCTCTCTATCTCCCCACTTCTTCTCAAGTGCTCTATCTCTCTCTCTCCATATATATATATATATATAAATGAAGGCAGGAAGGAAGGGAGGGAGGGAGGAAAAAAGGAAGGAAAAAAATAAAAGGGAGAAAAGAGAATTGGCTGCCAGAAGCAGAGAATTCATTGTGCAGGCCTCAAGCTCCAGCTGTAACCCCTGGCAGCAGTAAAATAAAAATAAACATTTAAAAAGCATATGGCCCAAAGTTCAACTAATAAAGAGAACATAAGCTGATGAATAAAGAGAACTAGTAGACAGACTGGAGCCTATTTCAATAACAGCCTATAGGAGCAAGCCCAAGAAGACTGGATGCCGGCACTGGGCAGCTGGGACTGAACCTGGAACCAGAAGTGGGAGAGTGTTTCAGGCAGAAAGACAGAGGACGTGAGGGTAGGAAAAAGAAAAACAATATAGCTGGAGCCTCCGCACTTACGTGTGTACCTGTTTGTGAGTGTGAGAGAGGGGGTGTGTGTGTGTGCATGTGTGCACGCATGTTCATGCACTGAGATATATTGCATGATGTAGGGAGCAGAAGAAGGAAGCAAACAAACAAGCAAAAAAAGTGGTTAACAAGTGAAGTGTCAGGTTGCAGATTATAGATTATGATTATGAGATGTAGCAGGAAATGTCACAAAGGCTCCAGGATTCAAGTAAGTTTGCAGCGTGTTCAGTTAGCAAGGAGGGAAAGATGGTCCCGCAGTTAGTATGATAGGATTACATGCAGGGGTCAAGGTCACAGGGGGAGAGGTCCAGTAGACAGACTCTGGTAGGAACCAGAAGGGAAATGGGTGGGCTGCCATCTTGGAGAGGAGTTTGGAGTCTCCCTACCCATGATCCTCCAGGCACTAGTCTGTCTTACTTACTGCCTAGATCATCTGAATCAGGTTTCCTGGATTAGCTCAATAGAAAAATCTCAGGAAGCCAAGGGTGTGTGTGTTGGGGGGGGGGGGTAATGAAAAATTCACATGGACAGAGATTGCTTTGCCATGTGTTGGGAATTATGCAGTCTTTGCCCTCAGGCTTTGCACTTCCCGTGATATTCTCAAGTGTCTCTCCCAACCAATCCTGTCCCGACACGTCACTCCTGGCTGTTGCCCTATGAAAAGTCCTCCTACTGCCCCCCCCCCGCCCATTTTTTTACCGGGGGGGGGGGGGGGGGGGGACGGAAGGGTGGTGCGTGTAGCTGCAAAGGCCATTTTTGGCTAGCTCCATGTGGCCCGAACCACTGCACTCCCAACCCTGAGGGGCCCATGCGAATAAAGGATTGTGTTCCCTCTGTGCTTGGATTCTTTCTCCTCCATGTCCCTCCGCCACAAAGCGACAGCCATGTGTATAACCTAGGTTCAAGCCCAGCCTCCACTGCATTGAAGGAAGTTTCGGTGCTGTGCTCTCTCTCTCTCTCTCTCTCTCTCTGCCTCTCCATCTCTAGCTAAAGAGTGTATTGGGAAGGGGAGAGTACCCCCACATCCTCTGCACTAGTGTGTCCCTATTAATTCTGGGACACAGAGCAAGACAGAGGCCTGCAGGCTTGTCCAGAGTAAGGACACACACCAGGGGGTTCTTGGGCCTTGTCTTTCTTCTATGGCAAATGTTTTCTGACACCACAGGTCAGAACCCCTCCCTGCTGGCTCTCAGTGAGCTTAATGTGCAGCTTGACGATACGAGTCCGGCATGAAGCCCAGCCAGTCTGTCTTGGCGTTACTCTCGATCGCACTCTGTCATTTCAAGATCATCTCATAAAAACTGCAGCAAAGGTGGGCGCGAGGAATAACATCATTGCAAGACTGGCCAGCTCCTCATGGGGCGCGAGCGCTTCCACACTTTGATCATCATCTCTGGCATTATGCTATTCCACTGCAGAATACTGTGCCCCAGTATGGTTCCGTAGCCCCCATGTCCACTTGGTCGATTCTAAATTATATTCCTCCATGAGGATAATTTCTGGAGCCATCTGTTCCACCCCGGTTCCATGGCTGCCAGTTCTTAGCAACATCGCCCCGCCAGATATTCGTCAGGATGCGGCATCATCTAAGTTCATTACCCACGTCTACGCTCCACCGGACCTGCCAATATACGCGGATATCTTTGCCCACCCTGTTCAACGCTTGATGTCTCGTCATCCAATCTGGTCTCCTACGCCTACACTGAACTTCTCTGTTCCAGACTCTTGGAAACAGAGTTGGCAGTCAGCTGAGGTAAAGAACAAACACCTCATCACAGACCCCTGCAAGCGTCAACCCGGCTTTGACCTAGCACGTTATGATTGGGCCCTCCTCGATCGCTATCGAACAGGCCATGGCCGGTGCTCCACTATGTTCCATCGCTGGGGAGCCAGAGACGACCCAAACTGCCCCTGCAGCTACAGACAGACTACAACCCACATAGTCAACGACTGCCACCTCTCCAGATTCAAAGGAGGTTTCAAAACTTTACATCAGGCTCAACCTGACGCTGTTGACTGGCTATGGAAGAAGGGCAAACGCTAGAAGAAGAAGTGGAACTTCCCAGCGGGGAGTAGAACCGCAGAAAAACCTTGAGGGGCTGAGCAGTGGGAGGGACCCAGGTGCCCAGGGACCACCCCTACTGGGCTGCCTCCATTGTAAACTGGGCTGGCTTGGCTGCCCCTCCCTGGCTCCAAATCAAGGGTTTTCTGACTCTTCTCACATGGGAACCAAACCAAGTCCCCACCTGGTTTATGGCATTCTCCCTTCCACTCTCTGGAGACTCCCACTGACTGATCCTCCTGAACTCAGAAACAGCATCTCCATGAGGAGATGGTACAGACTCCCTCCCTTTTTCCTATAGGAATTCTGCTTAGCCTTGGTCCAGGAGCAGTGATAATAGAGGGGTCACCCAGGGCTGAGCAGGGAATAGGCTCAAAGCTGTGTGCCTGAGTGTTCAGGAGAGCTAGAGAAATGAAAAGGCTTCATGCCCACAGCCATGCATCTGTACTGAGTGCTGGGAGCTCTATGTGGAGAGCCCATTCAGAACCAGGATGCTGTGTGAACTTGGGAAGCTAAAAAAGCAAGCCCTGTCTCTGCCCACTTAAAAGATGCAGCCCCAACTTCCACAAAGACCAGCAGGCCCCATGACTCAATTGTGTCATAGAATCTGTCTCTAACTCAGGCACATGTCCTAGTCTAAAGAGTCATGGAGTAACCCAGAGTGGAAGGACATTCTGAGAAAGAGAAAAAGGAACCACTCAATGTAGAAGGAGTCAGGGAGTGGCTCCCCTCCTGGACCATAATGGCATCTGAGCAGATCAAAGCAACTGGACACAAAGAGGGAGTTCATTCGTGATTGTAGTTTATATAGAATTGGGTTCCGGTGGGGCTAGGTGGTGGCACACCTGGTTAAGTGCACGTAGTACTAAGTGCAAGGACCCGCACGAGGATCTGGGTTCAAGCCCCCAGGACCCCATTTGCAGGAGTACACATCACAAGTGGTGAAGCAGCTCTTTAGGTGTCTATCTTTGCCTCTCTATCCCCCGTCCTCTCTCAATTTCTCTCTGTCCTATCCAATAAAACGGAAAAAAATGCCCATTAAGAGCAGTGGATTCATTGTGCTGGCACTGAGCCCCAGCAATAACCCTGCAGGCAAATAAAAAAAAGAAAGATTGAATGAAAGAAAGAAAGAAAGAATGAAAGCAAGAAAAATGGTGATGGAAAAGGACTTGGATCCAAGTGTTTTGCAGACACCTATGACAGGGAGCTAAGAAACTGGGCCCGTGTGTCAACAATTATACTGTAATCCATTAACCAACACCGCCAGCCCCCTCCCCCAGTAAAAAAATAGAATAAGAAATGCAATAGTTAAAGATTTAGAAAACAGAGCTCATTGGTGACCATTGATAAATGTCAAGTATGTAAATCATAAGAGTTTATAAGAAATGCACCTTTGAGGATTGGGAGCCAGAGAGCTTTCAGCTTCTTGTTGCCCTAAAATTTGCCTTCCTGTCTGGTAGAAGGCAGAACACTGGTCTCTTGCATCTTGTTATCAGAGTGTGCACTGCTGTGAAGTTCTGGCCTTAAAAGGCTGTGAACCAGGTATCAGTGACACAGGAGGCTGAATGATAAGGTATGTTTCAAAGTCCTGAGTAGGGCCAGCAAAATAGCTCCCTTGGATGGTGTGCTGCTTTGCTCTCTGTGCCATGGAGACCCAGCCTCTGCTGCACTGAAGAAAATTTCAATGTGCTGTGGTCTCTTTCACTGTCTCTGCCTCTCTGTCCCTCTCTAGCTGTATATATACATTACTGGGCCAGGCAGTGGTGCGCCTAATTGAACACACAGGTTACAGTGTGCAAGGACCTGGGCTCAAGTCCCTGGTCTCCACCTACAAGGGAAAAAATCTTCACAGTTGGTGAAACAGTGCTACAGGTGTCATGCTTTCTCTCTCCCTTTCTGTCTCTTCCTTCTCAGCGTCCAAGCCAAAGCAAGCAGGTTCTGGCTTTGTTCCTTCACTGCTGAGGAGGATATGGGCTTAATGAAACACCCAGCTTTTAAAATGCCTCCTTGACATTTGGTGCAGCAAAGCCTGCCCACGCAAGTCCTGTCTGAGAAGGTGTCCCGCTACATTTAGGCACCTAATTCATCCGGGCATCCAACCTTCCATGAACTGTTCTTAAACTGGAGCTATATTCAGTATGGGTGCTCTTGGCCACGGGGCTGTGGGGAGCCACAGAGCTGAGGGTTCGTTGCCATAGGAAGCCGCTGGAGAGTTGTAAGCCCTCAGAGTTCCCTTCCCTCCTGTAACTGACTTCCATCTCAAAGAGCACCTGTCTGCATGTCAGGCTGGCCTGTGCCTCTTAGGGAAATGTGCCAACCACCTCCTACCCACAGGCATTCATCCCATTGTCCACGAGACCTTCCCTTCTTCCGGGAACTCAGCTAAAGTTTGCCTGCATCTTTGCTTGATTCCACATACACTTCCTGTGGACTGGCTCTGACCTCCGGGCAGGTGAGACTTGAGCTGGCTCTGCTCTTGTCTAGATGGGGAAAAGGCTAAGGCAGAAGCCCAGAGCCTTGTCCTGAGTTGGGATGGTTGACAGACTGACAGGATGAAAATCCACCTGAGTGCAAAATGGTGGGGGAGACAAGACTGCTCAGTCCAGAATGCCCTTTTCTGAACACTGGAGTTAAACAGTAAAAGGGTTGTATAACTCTTCCAGGCAGGCAGTACTGGGAGAAAAGGGGGTTTGGAAGACGTGGAAAGATGGTGCACTTTAAAATATATATATATAATCTTTATTTATTGGGTAGAGACAGCCAGAAATTGAGAGAAAGGGGGGGAGATAAGATGGAGAGGGAGAGAGACAAAGAGATAACCTGCAACCTTGCTTCACCACACATGAAGCTTTCCCCCTGCAGGTGGGGACCAGGGATTTGAACCTGGGTCCTAGTGCACTGTAACGTGTATGCTCAGCCATGTGCACCACCACCCGGCCCTGATGGTGGTGATCTGGCATGATTAAACTCTAAGTAGGATATTAATAAATAGTCCAGCTTCCTGAACGTGACTCTGAGTTATCGGCCTTAGCAGCTGATGGCACAGCAAAGGAGCAGTGACCCCCCAGCACACTGTAGCCTAAGATGTTCCCCCTTTTCAAGGATACCACTGCTCTCCCCGTCCCCCATTCTACAGATCACATCCCAGGACTGGAAGTTCTAGAAGGCTCCAACACTGAGTGCTCCCAGTGCAGGGCTGTCCCTTGAGCAGCCAGGGCTAATGGCAATAGTTGACAGGTGTGACATGTGATGGCAGGAAGCCCTAACCACTGTGCTCTCTTCACAGGCCCTGGTGCCGTCAGCGAGGTCAACAACAGCACGTCGCGGAGGGCAGGCTGCATCTGGCTGCTACCTCTTCTGGTGCTGCACCTCCTCCTCAAGTTTTGATGCAAGAGCCACTTCCGCCACCAGGGAGGAAGGAGCTGCAGCCACTGCACCCACCAACACAAACGCAACTGGCAACTCAGACCACAGCCAAGAGCACCCCCCTTTCCAAACCTGATGTATTAAGCAAATGCAATTCCAAGACGCTGAGCCTCATGGGACACCAATTCAAGGGAGGGGAACAAAGAACACTTTGGGAGGGAGGAAAAAAAAAGAAAAGAAAAGAAAAGAAAAGAAAAGAAGACACACAAGTTGCAAGAAGAAAAAAAAAAGAAAAAAAAAAAAAACGGCCCTCCAGGTCTCTGCAGAACTTCACACTCAACTGAGTTTGTCTTTCTTTTTCCGAAACCAGGGAGAAGGCCCAACTACCTTGGGTCCCAGCCACCAAAAGCATTGTGTGACCTCTTCATTGCTCAGTTTTCCTCGCTGAGGAAAATTCTGGAATCGGCCATCCCCAATCCAATCAGTCAGTAGAGAAGTAGAGACAAACACAGTGACCAGCAGGCGGGAGGTGCAGTGACCATGGGGCCCTTTTATAGACTGTGCCACTATTGTGTGTGTGCGTGTGTGTGATTAAACCCGCAAACAAGTTCACAGAACAAAGCAAGAAGATGCAAAATCAGGACAGCTTGACAGCTACAACAATCCCATAATTAATACTCACAAACGATAATGCTACTTTTTTGTTGTTTGTCTGTCTGCTTCTTTCTTTCCTTTTACTACATGGACATCTCAGATAAGAAAGGGATTCTGATTCACAATTAATTTCATTAATTATATTTTTCTGATGTGAGTTTAGAGCTTAGTGCAAAAAAAAAAAAAAGACAAAACTAAAAAAATATCTATTACACCAAGTGAGAGGGTGAAGAGAAGGATGTGTGTGTTACACATTACGAGTGAATAGTGTATTTCTTAACTAAGTGACAGCTGGTGGACCACACCACCTAGTGAGGATTTGGCAAATCCACCAGAAACAAAAACACACATAAGATTCAACCAACATCGCCACCAGTGCTATACAGATTTCTCCTTATTCTGGTGTTAAATGCAAACAATGCCATGCTCTCCATGCTATTTAGAAATGGGAAAGGTGACCGTACTGAATCTTGAGTTTGTTAGCTCTGCTTCTTTTGATGACATATATTATTGATGACATATAATATATGTATTGCATATATATATATATATATACACATACACATATATATATTATTTTTTTTGGTTAGAATCGAGCCATTTTCTTTCCCAGCAGGGTCCTTGCTCCGACATTACTGCATGCTGTATATGGCGTTAGCTGTGTGTTGATCTCCTCAAAGATGATAGAGTTTACTTGGTAATTGTGTAATCAGCTCCTGCCTTTTGGTTATTTTCCCTCTCGGGTTCTTTACATGTCAGAGACATTTATAAAAAAGTGAAAGAGAAAAAAAAAAAAAACACTAATAATACCAGGCACAGCGTCTTTTTTCCAGGTGTGGATCTTGGACCATCCCACGCCTCGGGCATTCCCAAACAGCGAGCCACGGCACCCACTCAGCCGCCTGTGACCCACTTGCTCTCGCCCACAATGGGAATCTCCGATGCCTTGGGGACCACTTGAGAATCGAATCCTCTTGGTTGCTTTTATTTAATTTCCCACCTTCACGTGTGTGTGTATGAAAGGGAAGAAAAATGCAGTTTCTAGGTAACTTTTTCTTTTTTTTTTCTTTTTTTTTTTCTCCCCTCCTTCAAAGTCCAGGAACCAGAACAGCCTCGAGGAGGGGTCCTGGATGTGATGAGGGAATGTGGGATTGGGGGTGAGGGGAGGGAGGGGTTGTCTCTGACTTGACATTAAAAAGTGTTCCATGTCCCTCTTCACCTGGTGTGGTACCTCATTCTCAAGCTTGGGGGAGTGGGAGCAGGTGGGGGAGGGGGAGAGAACCAACCTGGTTCAGATGTGAAGAACCAGAACCGGTGGGGGGAGGTCAGGGGTGGAGGTGGTAATTCTGACAGGAGGTACTATTTGCTCCTGAGACAGCAGTTAGGAGCTGTGGTGACAGACAGGTTCAGGAAACTTCCTTCATGTTCCAAATAGAGCCAGTGGACAGGTGGCCGCCTGGGACTGCATCTCATCCCTCAGACCTTCAGAAGATCCTGGCCAGGCTGAAACATCCGAGTTGTACCCAAATGCCTTAACTTAATAGTGAATAGTGAGCAGTCAACGTTAGGGCAGGAGTTCCCCGTGAGGTTCTTTCTGAAAGATATCAGGATGCAGTCAGTCATCATTAAGAAAAGAAAAGTGTGGCCCAGGTGGCAGCACACACAATTGAACACACATGTCACCATACACAAGGACACAAGTTTAAAATCTTCATTTCCGTGAGGCAGGCGGTAGTGCAGCGGGTTAAGCGCACGTGGTGCAAAGTGCAAACAAAAACCAATGCAAGGTTCCTGGTTTGAGCCCCTGCTCCCCACCTGCAGGGGAGTCACTTCACAAGCGGTGAAGCAGGTCTACAGGCATCTATCTTTCTCTCCCCGTCTTCCTCTCTCCATTTCTCTCTGTCTTATCTCTCTCTCGCTCTCTCTCTCTCTCTCACCTCCCATCTCTATTTCTCTCTGTCCTATTAAATAAAAAAGGTTAGAGGGATAGCCACTGGGATCAGTGGGTTCCACATGCAGGCATGAAACCCTAGTGATAACCTTGGTGGCAATAAAAATAAAAATTAATGGAAACAAAATTTAATCTGCAGGAACTGAAAGATACCTCACAGAGTACCGAGTACCTTTTCTTGTATACAACCAGGTTCAAGCCTAAGCACCACATCAGAGTGTCATGACCTAGGAGAAACTCTGATGCCCTGATCTCTCTCCTTCTCTCATGTTCTCTATCTCTCCATCTGACTGAATAAGTAAGCATAGGAATGGTGAAATCACAGGCATGAAGTCTGCACTGGAGGGTGATGGTACTTTGGTGATAAAGTGCAAATACTTTTCTTGAGTAAGCTTGACAGGGAACTCCTGGAATAACTACAAGCTTACAAAACTGTGTCCTCAGTTAAAAAAAAAAAAAGCTAGAAATATTGTAAGTAGGTAGGTAGGTTGGTGTTAGGTGGTCAAATGACTTCAATCAAGTATTTGGAGGTTTTTTCCCCTCTATGGCTTCCCTAAAAGACGTCCTCTAACCATACAGTAATATTTTATACATACATACTTCGGCCGCCGACACTCTCCCTTCCAAGCAAAGGGAGAGTCTGCGACCTTGATCACTTCTCTTCCCACCTTTTTATAGTTATCACAGGATGGACACAGGTGGAAATATCCACAAGAAACAAGGAACAATTGGCCTTGGGCCAACAGCTGCTCTCAATATTTGGGGCCCCCCTCCAACCCCACACATACATACACATACACACAAGCACACACATATATATACTACAAAATGATAGTCAAACAAATTAAATGTGTTCTGATTGATTTGAGGAAGTAAATAAGTAGCAGTCAGAGGTCCACTAAGGCCAATGTGCCCTCAGAGCTGAAACATTCTGGATGTTACTGCAAGCACTTATATGCCCCCCCCCAGTCTCTTTTATGTTTGAAATGAGCCATCTCACTTCTAAGAGCTATGAAAAAACTTGAAGAAATGCCTTCATGTTCCTTTGTGCCCTTTGAGCCCGAATTCCAGTTGCTAGGTACCCCCAACTTCATCCAGGCTGTGTTCTGGAATAGCCAGGTCAAGCTTCCTCAAAGACACTGGTAGCGCCATATTGGTTTCTTCCTCCCTCATGTCCCTCAGCTACTAGGGGCAAGGGGCTTGGGTCTCCTTGGAATGGAAGTGGGCAGGTAACATGCATTAGCTCACCAATGCCTGGAGCTCCTGCAGACTGATCAAAGGAATGGTAATATTAATTAATGATATTAATTAATTAATTGTTATTAATGATGAGTCACTGGAATAGAAGGGATAACACAAGTCATTTTATATTGATAAACTTGTGAACAATGCATACTGAAGTTTCTGCTAAGAGACACTCTGTAGACCTTGCTGAGACAAGAAGAGTTAGTGCCATGAAGACAGCCTTTATTTGGGTCAAACCATTCTTTCACATCTACCAAGAAGACTTCTTTTTATTTTTATTACTGATTTTAATAATGATTTACAATACTATAAGCTTACAGAGGTATCGTTGCACACTATACTCGTCATCAAAATTCCTTTTTACTCCTCCGTCCCCAGTAACCTCCATACTTCTCATAAAGTCTTACCGAGGGGACTGGGTGGTGGTGTGCCCAGTTAAGCGTACATGCCACCATGCTCAAGGACCCAGGTTCAAGGCCCCACTCTCCACCTTCAGGGGAATGCTTCTGAAATGGGTCTGCAGATGTCTATCTTTCTATATATATATATATATATATATATATATACCCTCTCTCAATAACCTTGGTGGCAAAAAATAAAAAGTCTTACAGATAGTTTGGCGACTCCTCTCATTTTTGATAGTTTTTGTGTTTCAAATCTCTATAATTCATAAATGATAAAGCCATCCAGTAGTTGTCTTGAATCTCTTCACCAATAAGCAGGACTTAGTTTTTTTTTTTTTTGGGGGGGGTTGTTGTTGTCTTGTTTCTGCAACAAGACAACTTTGGCTCATATTGGTGCAGGAAGACTGAACCTGAGGCTTTGGAGCCACATGCATGAGAATATTTTATTTTATTTTATTTATAAAAACGAAACATTGACAAAACTATATGATAGATAAGAAGGGTACAACTCCACACAATTCCCGCCACTAGATCTCTGTATCCCATCCCCTCCCCTGATAGCTTTCCTATTCTTTAACTCTCTGGGAGTATGGACTCAAGGTCATTGTGGGATGCAGAAGGTGGAAGGTCTGGCTTCTGTAATTGCTTCCCCACTGAACATGGGCGTTGGCTGGTGGATCCATACTCCCAGCCTGCCTCTTTCCCTTGTAGGGTGGGACTCAGGGGAAGCAGAGCCCAGGCCACATTGATGGGGTCTTCTGTCGGGGGAAGTCTGGTTGGTATCATGAAATCTAGTGGCTGAAAAGAGAGTTAACATACAAAGCCAAACAAACTGTTGATCAATCATGGACCTAAAGGCTGGAATAGTGCAGATGAAGTGTTGGGGGAGGTCCTGCATGAGAATCTCTTTGCATAACCATTATGCTATTTACGCCTGCCCAGGATTTAGGTTTTTTTTTTTTCCCATTGCTTTGCTCCTTGACCAGTCATGTTCAGCTCTGTGAAGTGACCTTGATAAGGAAGACAATGCTGAGCCCTTGTTAATAACCCTTCTTGTCTTTTTTTTTTTTTAGAGCTGTTATGCAAGACCATGTTTATGATAGAAGCAGATTTGTCAGGCCTGGGGGTTTGACTAATGGGAGAATTCCTTGTCCTATTGTTCTGCTTATTTCCTGTTTTGTGTGCTTCCTTAGCCTTTTTTTGTTTGCCCCCAGGGTTATTACTGGAGCTCAGTACTGGCACTAAGAATCCACAGCTTCTGGTGGCCATTTTTTCTTCCTTTCTACTTTTATTTGCAAGGACTGAGAGAAATTAAGAGGGGTGGGAGAAATAGAGAGGGGAAAAGACAGACACCTACAGATCTGCTTCACTGCAACTGAAGAACAGGGGCTTGAACCCAGGTCCTTGTGCATGGCATTGGGTTCGCTCAATCAGGTGCCCACCACCCAGCCCCTGAGTGTCACTTTCTAAATTCTAGTCTTTAGTTTGTTGGTAGTGCTGTTGTTTGTCTTACAGCACTGAGTAATAAACTCAAGAGTCTAAGGCATATGTATTGCCTCTACTGAACAGCTTCCCTGGGCCAAATTTTCGTTCTTTCGAAACCTTCCCTTGGTCGAGTGGTGGTGCACCTGGCTGAGCGCATGTATTACAATGTACAAGAACCCAGGTTCAAGCCCCTGATCCCCACCTTCAAGGGGAAAGCTTTACGAGTGGTGAAGTAGAGCTGCAGGTCTCTCTCTGTCTCTCTCTCTCTCTCTATCACCCCCTCCCTGTTGATTTCTGGCTGTCTCTCTCAAATAAATAAAGATACTTTTAAAATCTTTTTAAAAAAATAAAGAGCAGGAGAGATGCTACAAAACTGCTTCATTGTCCATGGAGCTCCCTGATGCTGTCCATGATACTAAAATGGAAAACCCAGAAACTTACCCCAGGGAAGGTATACACTCTACCAGGCGAGCTATATCCCAGTCTCTGAATTTCAGATTGAGAGGGAGGGATCACTCAGGTTACCATGAGAAAGAATCTTTACCCAGCTTTCAAATTGAGGCCCAGGAGAACATGGCTTTGGTAGAAACGTCTAGGGATAATACTCAGACCTGCCTCTTCTCAGAAGTTTACTAAGACAGTATTCATGTAGATAAGAAAGGCATCCTGGGGGACCGGGTGGTGGCACACCTGGTTTGAGCACACATGTTATAGTGCACGAGGATGCAGGTTCGAGACCCAAGTCCCCACCTGCAGGGGGGAATGCTTTGCAAGAGGTGAAGCCGTGTTGCAGGTGTCTCTCTCCTTCTCTACCACCCTCTTCCCTCTCAATTTCGGGCTGTCTCTATCCAGTAAATAAAAAATAAATATAATTTTAAAAAATCAAAAAAAAAAAAAAAAAGAAGAAAAGCATTCTGAATCAAGCCCGTAGATTCCTTCTTGGGACAGGGACTAAGGGAAGACTGTCCTATAGCTGGAATTTACTGGATCCCATGAGATCCAGTCATTGTCACTATCGGGTTCACTTACTCCCCAACACGAAGAGGCCCCCAAACGGGAAGCCACGATTTCTTAGACAGATAGGCCATCATGGTTCTCATATATGTAATGGGATTATGGTGGCGATTAAAGCCCTAACTGCTCTGACTAAACATCTCTGTACAATCCTCTTAATCTTCTAACAACTACCCCCAAGTTCCTGTAGGTAATTTTTAACCTCTCCCTCAGCTTCTATAGAACGGCCTCTGAAGTCAGGTTCAGGAGTACTAATCCATGGACTGATTTCTGATGTGGGACCTGCCAGGTTACATTCCCAGTGAACATCAAATAGCCATGTGTGTTTCTGTGAATGGTGGAAACGACGATGCTCCTGACTCATTCTTCAAGCTGATGATATGTTGACAAATGAATCAACCCAAAAATCTGAGTGAGACTTAGCACACGTGTGCCAACCCTACCTCTGAAGCCTTGGTTCAGAAAGGAGAAGAATTGTACTAAACACAAACATGACCTTTTATTACTCTGGGATTTTTTTTTTTGGTTGGTTGTTTTTGATTTATAAACAACACAAGCATGGCCAGTAACACACAGGTTACACAAGAGCCCAGGTTTAAGCCCCTGATTACCATCTGTAGAAGGGAAGCTTCACAAGATGTGAATCAATGACTATAGGTGTCTGTTTGTCTCCATCTCTATCTGTCCCTCATTTCTCAAGTTCTCCCTTTCCTTGCAAATACAAGAAAAAAGAAGAAGAAAGAAAAGATGGTCTCTGGGAGTGCAGGCACCAAGCCCTGGTGGAAAAATAAAAAGACGTAGTAACAACAAAAATGTATTACTTTCTATTCTTTTGTTTCTAATGTTTATTTATTGGATAGAGACAGCCAGAAATCAAGAGGGTGGGGGAAGATGAAGAAGAAGGAGGAGGAGGAAGAGGAAAGGGAGGAGGGAGGAAGAGGAGAGGAAGAAGAAAAGAGAGAGAGAGAAAAAGACCTACAGCGGGGGGTGGGGGTGGTGTTTGAACCTGGGTCCTTGCACAATGTAACAACTAGGTGTGTGACTACCACCAGGCCCCTCATTTCTTTACTCTTAAAGGTATTTTTACTTATAAGACAGAGCAGGAGAGTGGAAACCAGAGTATCATTCTGGCAAGTGTTATATCCACTATTCACCTATGTTCTCTTCTTCTTCTTCTTCTTCTTCTTCTAGCGTTTGCCCTTCTTCCGTAGCCAGTCAACAGCGTCAGGTTGAGCCTGATGTAAAGTTTCGAGACCTCCTTTGAATCTGGAGAGGTGGCAGTCGTTGACTATGTGGGTCATAGTCTGTCCGGAGCCGCAGGGGCAGTTCGGGTCGTCTCTGGCTCCCCAGCGATGGAACATAGCGGCGCACAGGCCATGGCCTGTTCGATAGCGATTGAGGAGGGCCCAATCGTAACGTGCTAGGTCAAAGCCGGGTTGACGCTTGCAGGGGTCTGTGATGAGGTGTTTGTTCTGCCAACTCTGCCAACTCTGTTTCCAAGAGACTGGAACAGAGAAGTTCAGTGTAGGCATAGGGGACCAGATTGGGTGACGAGATGTCAAGCGTTGAACAGGGTGGGCGAAGATAACGCGTTTGGCGAAGGACGGCCCCTCAACATTAAGTTGGAGGACTCGAAGAGCAGGACCAACAGCTTGAAAGCTGTCAGGAGCTGCTTGTTGCTGGCTTTGAAAGTGACTGGAATCCATGTGGATTCAGTCGGCTAGGAAGGATCGTCAGTTTCCCCAATGAATGGATACTCACGGGATGCACCCCGGGAAGGTCGATCCAATGCATCCCCTGTTCTCTTTTTAAGTGCTAAAGTAAAGGAAAATAGTTCAACTGGTAGAGACCAGTTTCTCCTTGTCCTATCAAATAAAAGAAAGGGGAGAAGAGAAAAAAATAGCCACTGTAAATTCTTTATCTAGGTATAATAGTGAAAATAAAAAGGAGAAAGGGAGAGAGGGAGGGAGGAAGAGAAGAAGGGATGGAGGGAGGGAACCGTTAAGTTATTTTAAAAAACTAGAATTTTTTTTTTTTTACTTTTTAAAAAATATTTATTACATTTCCATTTTGTTGCCCTTGTTGTTTTATTATTGTATCTATTATTGTTGTTATTGATGTCATTGTTGGATAGGACAGAGAGAAATTGAGAGAGGAGGGGAGACAGAGAGGGAGAGAGAAAGATAGACACCTGCAGACCTGCTTCACCACCTGTGAAGTGACTCCCCTGCAGGTGGGGAGCCGGGGGTTCAAACCGGGATCCTTGCACTTTGCACCACCTGCGCTTAACCTGCTGAGCTACCACCGGACTCCCACTAGAGGAGTTCTAAGCAAAAGAGAGGTGTGACAAACTAGGTAATCCCTGTTCACAATGGCCCCACCCTCTGCCCTCCCCCAGTCCCCAGTCACCCCCACACTTAGTCCCACCATCCCATCTGCTGTGTCACATGTATATACTCAGGTAGGTCACTTACCCTTTGTCAGATAAGCAGCTTAAAAAACAAAACAAAACAAAAACTCAGTGTTGTGATGTCTGAGAGAGACACTAAATAATGTCTTTTCCAGCATTTTTTTTTCTTCTTATTTTAAACCAAATCCCAGATTTAGTTCAGAGCTCACTCACTGGGATTTGATTGTATAGCAGAGACTCTTGTCATGCCATAACTGCTCAGTCAGGAATTCAGAATGGGATTTCTAAAGCTTCAGTTCTGACCTCTCTTCATTTTTCAAGCACTAGTTCTTTGAGTGCTCGGCTGTGTATGTCTCCAAGTCAATATACACAAATTAATATGCCCGTGATCTGTGACTGAGATCTCTGGGCTTCTTTCTCATGTCTCTGACCTCACAGCTCCACAGCTTTCTTCTTCTATCCATACCATGTGACCAGAACAATGTCGCTTACTATGGAAAAAGGTCACACATTACAACTGTTGTCTCCTATGTTTTGCTGCATCATTGTTTTAAGAGGATTCTTAATTTTTACTTTAGCTTTTTCTTTTAAATTAATTTTTAAACATTTTATTTGTAATGGGTTTCCTACTTGAACGGCTAGAGACAGAGATAAATTGACAGATATGGAGAGATGAAGGAGAGAGAAAGAGAGACATCTGCAGCACTGTTCCACCATTAGTGAAGTTTTCTCCCCTACAGAGACTTGGGGAATGGGGACTTGATCTTGATTCTTTGTGCACTATTAACATTTATGCTTTATTAGGTGCACCACCACCCAGCCCTCAGTTTATTTATAATCTTATTTTTTGCCTCCAGTGTTATCGCTGAGCTTTGTGCCAGCACTATGAATCCACTGCTCCTGGTGGCCACCCCCCCCCCCCCATTGCCCCACTGGATAAGACAGAGAGAAATTGAGAGAGAAGGGGAAGGTAGCGAGGGAGAGAGAAAGATAGACACTTGCAGACCTGCTTCACCTGGGATCCTTGTGCCTGTCCTTGCACTTTATACTATGCATGCTTAACCCAGTACTCAGCTTTGGCTTGTGTTGGTGCATGGGCTTGAACCTGAAACCTCAGAGCTTTAGGCATTCAACTCCTTTGCAGAACCATTATGCTGTCTCCCCAATCCATGACTTGAGCTTTTTTTTTTTTAATGCTTTTAACCCCTCCCACCTCCAGGCATTTACATGAATTAGACCTTTGCTTCAGTCATACTCTAACCATTTATGAGTTTAATTCTCAACTTTCTGTATCAATATTATTTGAAAATGAGCACCCAGTATGAGCACCCAGCTCCCTCCTACAGAAGGGTGGCTTCATGGGTGGTGAAGCAGGTCTGTGTTTGGCCTTAAAGCCAGCCCCCCCCCCCCACTCTGCTCCATGCTCCATTGCTGACACTATGGTATATTTACATAATCATTGTTTTGCCTGAAAGATCCCCACCACGTTATCCCCTCAGGGTATTGCTAATTCAGTTAAAACCATCTCAACAGTTGCTAAGGATGCTTCCATCTTCCCAGCATGCCTTTTGCCTCTCTCTACCCCCTTTCCTAGCCATTTCCGTTTCCGACTTGCCACTCCCAGTTTTTACCCTATAAAGCCTGCTGCTATTCCACTTTTGCTCTCTTTCTCTTCCACGTCCCAACCTGGAGAGGGGCTGGTGTGCATAGCAGGAGGCGGCCATTTTGCTAGCTCCACATGGCATAAACCTGCTGTGCTCACACCTGACTTGGAGCGTCCACATAAATAAAGAATTGTGTTACCACGCCACCATAAGTTCCTCATCTCTCTTTCTCTGGCGAAACTAGCCAGGCAGGTCTGCAGGTGTCTTATCTTTCTCTCTCCTTCTCTGTCTTTACCTCCTCTCTCAATTTCTCTCTGTCCTATCCAACAACAACAATAATGATAACAAGGGCAATAAGAAGGAAGGGAAAAAAAGCCTCCAGGAGCAGTGGATTCGTAGTGCAGGCACTGAGCCCCAGCAATAACCTTGGAGGCAAAAATAAATAAATAAATAAATAAATAAATAAATAAATAAAAGAAAGATAAGAAAAAGAAAGAAAGAAAGAAAGAAAGAAAGCTATTCCTCTGCTAGATTATATTTGATTGATTGAAACTATCTAGAAATACAAGTTGATGGTGGCCATAGAACTTACCTTGTTTCCTGTGACTATGATTCTGGCATTTGTAAGTAAATGTGAAGGGTTTTTTTTCCACCATGTAATTTATTGTATGCTTTAACTGACTTATCAGTGACTTATGATATATAGAATTTCAGTTATATAACTGTAATTGCACCCTTCTCTGGGTATAAAATTCATTTATACTGCTCCACAATTTCTATTGTCATTTCACAGTCAAAAAGACTCCTCTGTACAGAGCTGAGTTGCTAACTAGGGGTTTATGCATTGGGGTACCTGGTAGAGTGCATACACTACCATGTGTAAGGACCCAGGTTCAAGTCTGAACACTCAACTGCAAGGGACAAACTTCACCAACATGAAGGAATCTTCAGGTGTCTTCCTTCCTCCTTATTTCCCCTTCTCTCTCAATTTCTCTATCAAAAAAAGAAGAGAAAAAATGACCACAGCAGTAGCAGTGGATTCATTACACAGGTACCAAGCCCCAATGACAACTCTGGTGATAATTAAAAAAAAAAAAATTACTAATTAGCAGACCTAGGCTTAGTCCAGATTCTCTTACTAGCTAGTTGATTGATTGCCCTTTCTTTATTGTGTATATACAATGTTCAGATAGAAATACTATCTTTCGGGAGTCCAGTGGTAGCACAGTGGGTTAAGAGCACATGGTGTAAAGCACAAGGACCAGCATAAGGATCCCGGTTCGAGCCCCTGGCTTTCCACCTGCAGGGGAGTCACTTCACAGGCGGTGAAGCAGGTCTGCAGGTGTCTCTCTTTCTCTCCTCCTCTCTGTCTTCCTGTCCTCTCTCCATTTCTCTCTGTCCTATCCAACAATGATGACATCAATAACAATAATAATAACTACAACAATAAAACAACAAGGGCAACAAAAGGGAATAAATAAATAAATATTTAAAAAAAAGAAAATACTATCTTTCAAGACTCAGAATTCAATTATCAGTGGTCCGGGTGGTGGCGCAGTGGATAAAGCATTGGACTCTCAAGCATGAGATCCTGAGTTCAATCCCTGGCAGCACATGGACCAGAGTGATGTCTAGTTCTTTCTCTTTCCTCCTATCTTTCTCATTAATAAATAAATAAAATATTTTTTTAAAGAATCCAATCCTCAATAATATGTATTATGATATTTCTGTAAGAAATGCTGAGAAAGCAAAAAATACAAAAAAATAAAAAGGAAGGAGACTAGCAAAAGAGCTCACTTGGGTGGTATACTGCTTTGCTGTGTGCAAGCTGAACCCTCACTACACTGAAGGAAACTCCCATGTTGTGGTCTTTTTCTCTCTCTGCACTCCGTCTAAAAGTAAAGAGAAAATCTGAGAAAGTTGTGTTGTTGATTGCCAACTAAACTTGTACAGTCCCACAACCAAAGCACTGCCTTGGTGTTCATGGGGGGGGGGGCAAGAGCATAATCACAGCTGTGATTTGTGCAGTTTTGAACTGACTTTTGAAGGAAAAATTGAGGGGTGCACATTGTAGCACTTGGAAAGGAGTGTTGTCTACTAAATGGCAGTGATTTCTTCAGGAGTGGAAATGACGTTTGCCTCAAGCTGTTGTTCAATTTTGTTCTCTATCTGACACAAGTTAAACAAGAAAGAAGGAACTGCCACAAATCTTCAAGTTTGGGGGAAGTAAAGGCATAGGGACCAGTCAAGCTTCTCAGCTCCCACTGGGAATCTAGGAATGATTGGGGTGTGTGTCCGTGTGTGTGTGTGTGTGTGTGTGTGTGTGTGTGTGATATTCACTGTAGTTAATGACTTAACTTTTCAAAACAGATGATACCCACAACTCCCAAGATTTATCTTTAAAATAACATGAGACAGTAATGAAAAGAGGAGTCCCCAGATAAGATTTTCAATGATTCTGTCACACTGCTAATGTTCTAGTCTCACTCAACATCACTGTATTGTTGGCTCAATTCTCAGTCTGTCAATTCCCTTCATCTTTTTTATGCCAACCACTATACTCTTGTGTTTCATTTCATTTTATTTTATCTATTTTGAGAGAGAGAGAGAGAGAGAGAGAGAGAGCCAGCCACAGACTACAGACCACAGCATGAAAGCTTTCTTCAATGTGAGGAGATCTGTGTTCATACCCAAGTTACATATAAGACAAAACATAACATCCTATCACTATCCAGGTGAGCTATTTGATGGCCCTTTGTGCTTCGTTTTAAACTCGGGGGGTTGGGGGAGCATGAGGACCTAGGAGGCACCGGGTAAAGCTTAGACTATACTTGATATTGGAAGTTATACCAACCTTGGTACGCTCCCCCATGTGTGTGGGCCTAGTCAGTATCTTAAGTCTCAGTACCTTCTAAAGCTTCACTTGGCAAAGTCAATAGAAGAATCAGAAGAATTATACCAGAGACTTCCTGAGCTCTGTAACCTACACAGGGAAAAAGAACATAAGGTTACATGTGGACAAGGATCCTTGACTTGTTTGGGAAAATGAGGAAGAAAATGAAGGAAAAGGTGATCAGTGTTGTATCAGGACACTAGTTCAAACCAGTGTCACAGGATTCCATTGATTCATAGCCACAATCCACGTTCAAGGCTGACTACAGGACAAAAAAAAAAAAAAAAAGAATGAAAGGAACTACAATGTAGCTGTGGAAATAGCATAATGGTTATGCAAAAAGATTTTCATGCTTGAGGCACCGAAGGTCCCAGGTTCAATTCCCAGCACCACCATAAGCCAGAGGTGAATAATACTTCAAGGTGCGGGGGAGGAATTAAGATGTACAGTAACAGATGCGGTCTGTCAAACACTAAATCTCTTTGTCTCTAAACATTCCTCTTAGGGTTTAAGAAGCAAGAAAATAAATAGTAAAGTGATAAAATTAAGAAGCACTCTTAAAACTGGTCCTCAAGTCTGTATCTGGTATCACCTGTTTTCTGTGCTTCTGTAAGTGAGGCCTCAGGAGGAACCCAAGTCCTTGTCACTGGAAACACCATTCCTAAACAAACAGCTAGCTTTGCACATTCAGAAGTCCCAGGTTCAATCACTGTACCAACCCACCTTAAGTCAGAGCTTCTTCTTCTTCTAGCGTTTGCCCTTCTTCCATAGCCAGTCAGAGCTGACCCTAAAGCATTGCATGCTAACATCCCTTATTTTTATGAAAAATGAGTAGATGTTGGATACAGCCAATATGGTATAAGAAAAAAAAAATCCTAGTCCAAACATAACTTCGGGTTTGTTTTGGGATCAGCAACAGATCAATGCACTTTCTTGGATATTCATTTCCCAATGGGTAAAATGAATGTTGGTCAGGCACAGTGGCCTTGAAAGTTCTCCCAAGCTTTGAAATCCTGTGGGACTCCATCTGCATCCTTCCACATTTCATCCAATTCCTACAATAATAAACTTCCCTGTTTTGAGCCATGGCTAAGGCTTTCCAAAGACATTGGTTGGTGGGGAAAAATCAAGAGTGACTTTCCAGTCACAGACAACTTAGAAGGTTCCCTGTTTGCTCTGTCATAACATGATGATTGAGAGGACAACCATCTTCAAGCCTTTGGATGTGAGGTAACTCCTTGAGAATGTGAACAAAAGGTACAGGCACCCCTTGGAGACAAAAGAGGGGAAAAAAACAATCTAAATAAGAACAGATGCACAAGATATTCTCTCTATATATAGTTTTCAGATGGCTTGAGGTTATTTCAAACTCACCAGTGAGTCTGTCAAATCAGCTCTATGTTGAAAAATTCTGCTGTGAAGTTTCAACCTGGATATTTTTCTGGTTATTTTAATATTTTATTACTTCTTTTTTAGTTTTTATTTATAAAATGGAAATATTGACAAGACCATAGGATAGGAGGGGTACATTTCCACACACTGCCCACCCCCGGTGCTCTCTATCCAATCCCCTCCCTTGATAGCTTCCCTATTCCTGGATATTTTTAAAATATGGGCCTCACATTTCCATACAAGTTTGATAAGAATCAAGCCACACCGACTACTCTGATTTTTATTTGGATAAGCAAAAACCAGAGCACTTCCCGGAATCACATAGGAAGTTCCTCAGAGGGTAGAGCCCATTATTTAAGAGTCAGACCAATGTGACCTTTGCCACACAGGCTCCTAAGCTAATTATGGGCCCCAGATCACATCAAATAGATGAGGTTTACAGTAAAAAATGTGTGTACCCCTTTCCCATATTAGGGAGCTACTCTCTTCCCTGATCCAGTTTTCTGGTCCTTTTTCCATCCATGACATCATCTCCCTAGACAATACGAGGATCCACCTGCATATCAGATTTCAGGCTCAGAGAAAACAACAACAACAAACTAGTATAGCCACAGGCCCTTTGGACTATAACTAAAATATGCCCAGCTACCTACAAAATGGAGGGCTCCCCCAACACTTTATCTGCACTATTCTAGCCTTTAGGTACATCATTGTTCAACAATTTGTTTGGCTTTATATGTTAACTCTCTTTTCAGCCACCTGGTTCCAGATGCTAGCAGGATGCCAACCAGACTTCTCTGGACAGACAACCCCACCAATGTGTCCTGGAGCTCTGCTTCCCCAGCGCCTTTCCCCACTAGGGAAAGAGAAAGACAGGCTGGGAGTATGAATCGACCTGTCAATGCCCATGTTCAGTGGGGAAGCAATTACAGAAGCCAGACCTTCCACCTTCTGCATCCTACAATGACCTTGGTCCAAACTCCCAAAGGTTTAAAGAATAGGAAAGCTATCAGGGGAGAGGATGGGGTACAGAGGTCTGGTGGTGGGAACTGTGCAAAGTTGTACCCTTCTTATCCTATGGTTTTGTCAATGTTTCCTTTTTATAAATAAAAAATTAAAAAAAAAAAAGAGTTGGACCAATAATAACCCAGCTAAATGAATTATTTGCCACCAGTTCTAGACTAATTGACTCTTTACAATATAGGCTCTTCATTCTGACAGACCTCTTTCATTTAAACCAAATCAATTATCTCCTGTATCTCAGTGAACCCAGAAAATCAAATCAGTACATTTTACCCTTTGCCTATTTGGTCTAAAATGAACATGATACTTTACACTAAAAAAAATTCACAGAACTATCTGTATTATTCCATACATTTCCATTTCCATATTCCAGGATATTGGGGTACTTGTCTACCTCACTAGCATTTTCTCCCTCATGTTCTGAGTACACATTACCATCCCTCACACACTCTCCATCACCCCCCATCCAGGGTTTAAACATTCTTTTTTCAATTTCATTTATTAATCATTTCACGGGTGTGTGTGTGTGTGTGTCTGTGAAGTAGTGCAGCAGGTTAAGCGCATATTGGTGTAATGACTAGTATAAGGATCCCATTTCGAGCCCCTGGCTCCCCACTTGCAGGGGGTTTGCTTCACAAGTGGTGAAGCAGGTCTGCAGGTGTCTCTCTGTCTCCCCTCCTCTCTCGATTTCTCTCTGTTCTATTCAACAGCAACAACACCAATAGCAACAATAGCCATAATGATAAAAAAATAAGGCAAGAAAATGGAAAAAAATGGCCTCCAGGAGCCTTGGATTCCTAGATTCCTAGTGCAGGCACTGAGCTCCAGTGATAACCCTGGAGGCAAAAAAGAAAAATAATAATAATACTTTCACTGAGCCAACAGTACCACAGCACATGTATAAGAGGGTCAGGCAAACCCTAATTCGGATTTCCCAGCCCTAATTCTGATCAAGGAAATCAGCATGTCATGCTATGATTCACTCGTCAAAAGGCTCACCTCTCTCATAGCAACAATACATTCATTATTGCATATTTACTTCACTCAGGGATCCTAACATCATGGTTTGCAAACACTTCAGAAGCCCTGGTTGCTTGATCATCCTGACATTAATATGTGTCTTATTTCTTCCCCAGTCATATACAGAATCAGTTTTCCAAGCATTGATATACAAGGAACATCTATATTAATGTCTCCTCATCCCTTGTCTTCAAAAATATTAAAGAACAACCACTCAGACAGAGTTCATGACATAGGATAATCTGAATTTCAGAACACTGAGGATCGAATTAGAATTTGCAAGTAGAACCAGAGTCTATTTTCATTAATAGGCACAGCAGTGTTAATACCAGTCTCTGAACTATCAAGGAAAAAGTCTTTATGATTTCCCATCCCACTGATTTATTTCTTCCACATCTACTCTTGTAGCATACATTTCCTCTTATGGACTTTCCATTTCCCTTATTCCTTTACTTTTTTGTTTGTACTAATGACACAAGAAACGTGATATCTAAGTGGGAGTAGTTATAACATACTCAGTTTCACAAGACTGCTGCAATACTTCTTGGTTCACACAAGGCATTCAGAGAGTAGCTTCATGACACTGAGGAGGGGAATGTAGTCTGCTTGGGTTTCATCTGAGAATATGAAACAACACCTTGAGTTGGTAGACAGTGAAACGCATACCAATCTCAATCCCTGCCAAGAGTTGACATCTGACCCAGTTCTATGCTACAAGTTGCATCAAGGAGTCCTAGCCATTTGGTCACCATTAGTCACAAAAGTGAGTGGGACTAAGGAATATTTATTCAATTTAGCTATCCTGTAAATAAGCCAGGTTAGCAATGTGAACGGAACAGCAACCAAAGTGTGCCCCGGTGTGATCATTTCAAAAATCACTTGGTAAGTGACTTCAGCAGACTGACTCAATCAAGTACCCTAGTTGTCACATTCCTCTCTCAACACAACCATCTGCCATTCATCCATGGATGAAAGTGCCTTTGTGGAAGCTTTGGGCACCATGTGTCCCCCTAAGTGTTAGATAATAGACATGGAGACCTTAGTCCTGGCCTTGCAGGCCATAGCACCAGCCCCTCTCAGCCAGAGTAGAGGGGACCCTGGAGAACACTATTTTAGATGAAAGCCTATCCTGAATGAGTCTTAGTAAAAGTCTAGTTTTACAATAAAGAAATTCTAGCACACCATGGGAACAACAATAGGCCCAGCTACAAGCTTGGGTGGTTTGCAGAGGGTAAGTGAAGCAGTTTGACGTGACCTGTATAACCAGTCCCCAGGGCAGCACAGAACATGACCACTGAGACCTGCCAGAAGTTGCACTTTCTTCCACAGAGAAAAATAAGAGGACCTGAGTTACTGTGTGGTTTCCCCAGTTCTGTGCACATTACTGAAGAGGCCCACTTTCTTCTTATTTTATCCAAAGTATTAAGTCCTGGACTGGGTGAGAGGGGTGAGCGAGTGTGTGTGTGTGTGTGTGTGTGTGTGTGTGTGTGTGTGTGTGTGTAGAACAGAAGAGGTTTAATGAACACAGAGTCACAGAAAAATTAAAAGTGATGCGAATCCTATAGAGTAATTGTGGGCTACACCAAGAAACCCACCCCTGAGCAGTTGGGGTGCCCATCCCTTACTTCCTCCAACTTAACCATGGGCAAGAGCACCCAAAATATTCCACCTGATCCAACCATATACACCCATGCCCTGCTAAAATATAGCAAATAGTCACTGAGTCCAAATCTGCAGGCCTGGAGAGACTACAAATTAGCTTCAGCTCATCCCTTGGAAAGTCAAAATGGAGGCGATCACAGGGATCCTTTATCATTCAGAATCAAAAGTGGGCCTGAAAGCTTTATCCTTCTCCCTTCCCTCTGTTTCCCTCCCCTTCCCTTCCCTTCCCTTCCCTTCCCTTCCCTTCCCTTCCCTTCCCTTCCCTTCCCTTATCTTCCCTTCCCTTCCCTTCCCTTCCCTTCCCTTCCCTTCCCTTCCCTTCCCTTCCCTTCCCTTCCCTTCCCTTCCCTCCCCTTCTCTTCTCCTCCCTTCCCTGTCCTGCCCTTCCCTCCCTTACCCTTCCCTTCCCACTCTTTCCCTTCAGTTCCTCTTCCTCCCCCCCTTTCTTTTCCCTACAAAAGGAATCCAAGAGCCTATAGTAGGCACCTCCACAGAAAGTCTAAGAAAGCCTAGTCACCTCCACAGAAGGTCTAAGGAAGCCTCAGAATCTCTAGCAGAGCTGACAAATTCTCTTCTTCCAAAGCCAATTAATTTAGATGGTGGAGACCACTGCTTCTGTGAATTCAGATATCAAGGCAAGACTTAAGGAATCATGAAAAAAATAAGTAAATAAATGAGACATGACACCACAAAAGGATCACAGTATAACTTAACCAAGTGTCTTAAGGGAACTTAATGAACTAAATTTAAACAGCCAATTCGACATAATTAGTGAAACAATACAAGGACAAAATGATAAATTTAACAAAGAGTTGGAAATCAGAAAAGAGAACTAAAGAGAAATTCTGAAGTTTCAGAATACAAGAAACAAAATTTAAAAATGAGATAACATTGACACCAGAATAAATCAAGCATAAGAATGAACCTATGAATTAGAAGACAAAATCTTTGAAACTATCCATTCAGAGGAAAACAAAGAAAAATGAATGGAAAAGAGTGAAAATAGCATATATGATTTATAAGATAGCTTCAAAAGAAGCAATCGGAAAATTATTAAGAGTCCTAGAATATTATGGGAGAGAAAGAGAGGGAGAGAGAGGGGGAGAGAGAGATGAAAACTTAAAGAAACAACAAGAGTTGGCAAGATAGCTCACTTGGATAGTATATTTCCTTTGTTGTGTGTGTTATTTGGGTACAAAGCTAGTCTTCACTTGGCTGATGGACGCTTCAGTGCTGTGATATATTTTTCTTTCTCTGTGTTGCTATTTCTGTCTTTCTCTCTGAAAATGTCTATCTGTAGTAGTGACACCCCACTGACAACTACAACAAAAATAATGGAATACTCCTCAAATATGGGGCAATATTTAGATACCCAAGTGAATTAAGTTTATGGGCCATCAAACTAGACCTAAAGAAACTTTGGTCAAGACATTATATAATATATTGTCAATAATCAAAGACAAGAGAGTATATTGGGAGTCAGGTGGTAGTGCAACGGGTTAAGCGCATGTGGCGCAAAGCACAAGGATAGGAAAGGTATAAGGATCCCAGTTCAAGCCCCTAGCTCCCCACCTGCAGGGTTGTGGGGGTAGATAGCATAATGGTTACAAAGAGACTCTCATGCCTCAGGCTCCAAAGTCCTAGGTTCAATCCCCGGTATCACCATAGGCCAGAGTAAAAACAAAAAGAATGGGTGCTGGGTAGTAGTGCAACAGGTTAAGCACATATGGTGAAAAGCTCAAGAGCTGGTGTAAGGATGCCAGTTCAAGCCCCCAGCTCCCCACCTGTAGGGGGGTCGCTTCACCAGCAGTGAAGCAGGTCTGCAGGTGTCTATCTTTCTCTTCCCCTTTCTGACATCCCCTCCTCTCTCAGTTTCTCTCTGTCCTATCCAGCAACAACAGCTACAACAACAATAACTACAACAAGGACAACCACAAAGGGCAACAAAATGGGAAAAATGGCCTCCAGGAGCAGTGGATTCGTAGTGAGTCCCAGCGATAACCCTGGAGGCAAAAAAAAAAAAAAAAAAAAAAAAAGCAAAAAGCAGAACAGTTGCTATATGAGAGATTTTCTTGCTTCGGCTTCTTACTAGAACTCAATGTAAAGGGCTAGAAGAAAGATGAAGGATATAGATGTAAAGCAAAAGAGAACAGAGCTGCTATGTTTACATGGTACAAAAAAGAAAAAAGCAAGCAAAAGATTGTAGTGTAAGAAAGAATGCCCTTATAGGGATCAATTCATCAAGAAGATGTAACAAACATAAGGATGTGTGGGTGTTTGTGTGTGTTCACGTGTGCCTACACCCAGCATCTTAATACATTGAAAAAAATTTAATAGAGAAATAGACATCTGATAATAGCAAGGGATTTCAATAACCACATTCAACAATGGATAGATCATCTGGACAGAAAATCAGTAAGGAAATATTGGTCTTGAAGGGCTTGAACTAATGGCTGCAACATACACATAACATTCTACCCCAAAACAGAAAAAATGTATATTTTCCAAGCACAGGTTAAATATTCCCCAGAACCAGTCAAAGTATAGGTCACACAAGTCTTAGGCAATTTAAGGAGAGTGAAATAATAATAGGTATCTTTATCTGACCACAATGGTAAGAAACTAGAAATCAATCAAAGAGGAGAACTAGAAAGTCCAAAAATATTTAGAAATTAAGTAGCATGCTTCTGAACAATCAATGCATTAAGAATGACATACAAAATTGAACAAAATGTCTTAAAACAAATGAAAAAAGAACTATAACATACCAAAAGGTTATGCTGCAAAAGTAATTCTTAGAAGGAAGTTTGTAATACTAAGGGCCTGCATTAAGAAAAATCGATCTTAAGTAAAACCCTAGCTTACAACTCAAAGGACTAGAAAAAAGAAGACAGCTTTATCAAGGAAAAATTCAGAAGAATCAGAGCAGAAATAAATAAAATGGTGAATAGAGGGGGCTGGGCATTGGTGCACCCAGTTGAACAAAGTACTAAGCACAAAGATCTGCGTAAGGATCCTAGTTCGAGCCCCTAGCTCCCCACTGGGGGTCACTTCACAAGCAGTGAAGCAGGTCTATAGGAGTCTGTATTTCTCTCTACTTTTTTTTTTTTATCTCCCCCTCCTCTCACAATTTCTCTGTCCTATCCAATAAAATGGAAAAAAATGGTCACCAGGAGCAGTGGATTTGTAGTGCAAGTACAGAGACACAGTGACAACACTGGAGGCAAAAGAGAGAGAGAGAATAGAAAAATAATGGACCATCAAAGTCTGTCTTAAGTGATAAGCAAAATTAACAAGATTTTATCTACATAATTCAAGGGGTGGCTCAGCTGATAAAGCACTGTACTCTCAAGCATGAGGTCCTGAGTTCAACTGCTGATATCACACGTACCAGAAAGATGTCTAGTTCTCTCTCTCTCTCCTCCTATCTTTCTCATTAACAAATAAATAAAATCTTTAAAAAATGTTTAGAAAGAGATTTTAGCTACATTAACTAAGGTAACATAAAGCATTCAAGTAAAATCAGAAATGAGGATGATGCAGTAGAACTGTTAGCACAGAAAAGCAAAAGGCCAAAAACAAAAACCTACTACTAATATTGACACACTGATAAATTGGACAACCTACAAAATGAATCACTAACATTTCTTAGAAATGTAAATACAACAAATCTGAATCATAAAGAAATAGAACATCTGGACAGAAAATTAACAAGTAACAAGGTTGAATTAATAATGAAAAGTCTCTGAAGGCTGGGAGTATAGATCACCTGCCAATGCCCATGTTCAGCAGAGAAGCAGTTACAGAAGTCAGACCTTCCACCTTCTGCATCCCATCATGATCCTGGGTCCATGCTTCCAGAAGGATAAAGAATAGGAAAGATTTCAAGGGAGGGAATGGGATACAGAGCTCTGGTGGTGGGAAATATGTGTAGAATTATACCCATCTTATCTTGTCAATATTTACAATATATAAATTAAAACAAAGAGATGAAAAAATCACTAATAATAATAATAATAATAATAATAAAAAAGCGTCTTTCAACTAAGAAGACCAAGACTAGAAGGTTTCCCTACTTAGTTCTATGACATTGTTTTATCCACTGAAGCTATTGTTGGCCTAGGGACCTACATGTCTCAACAGCTCCTGGTGACCATTATTTTTCTTGCCTCTACATAGAAGGTGAGAGACAGAGTGATAAAAAAAGGGGTGAAAAAAGGGGTGACACACCAGATTAAGTGCACATAATGTAAAGTGTCAGGACCAGCATAAGGATCCCAGTTTGAGTCCCTGTCTCCCGCCCTGCAGGGCGAGGGTCACTTCATAAGCAGTGAAGTTTTGTTTTCTTGCCTGTGCCTTTTAACCTTTTTAAGCATCTCTGTCTTCCCCTCCTCCCTCAATTTCTCTTTGTCTTAACCAACAACAACAATAGCAGCTGCAATAACAACAACAACAATGAAAAATAAAGATGGCCTTAGGGGCCGGGTGGTGGTGCACCTGGTTCAGCACATATGTTACAATGCTCAAGGACCCAGGTTTGAGCCCCTGGTCCCCACCTGTAGGGGGAAAGCTTTGCAAGTGGTGAAGCAATGCTGCAGGTGTCTCTCTGTTTCTCTCCCTATCACTCCCTTCCCTCTCACTTTCTGCCTGTCTCTATCAAATAAATGAATAAAGATAATACAAAAAAACTTAAAAAAAAAGATGGCCATAGGAGTAGTGGGTTTGTAGTGTAGGTGCCAAGCCCTAGAAATAACCTTGGAGGCAAAATAATAACAATAATTTAAATTTCAAAAAGGGGGGGTGAGATGGTTTGTGTGTGGAGAGAGAGAGAGAGAAATGAAAGAGAGAGTAGCTTCTCTCCATCACCAGTGAAGCTTCCCCCAGTGCTCAAACTCCAGTCCTTATCATGGCTACATGTGCATCTACCAAGTAGGCTTCCTGACACCCCGAATCTACCACATATTTACAGAAAAAAATCAACCCTTCAAAAGTTCCTCTAAAATCTTGAGGAGGAAGAAGAGATATTTCTAAACTCAATTATGAAACAAGTAAAACACTTAGACTTAGCAGTTAAAGGACACAGAAAGAAAAGAAAACCACAGAGCAGTGTCCCTCATTAATCTAGATTTAAAAAAAAATTATCAGGAAGATATTATAAAAACAAATGCAATCGTTTTTCAAGAGAATCATAATCCATAAAGCAGGATTTATCTCTAGGATGTGAGAATGGTTCAACATATATCAATCAATGAATGTTATATACACCTAAACATAATGAAGAATAAAAATAATTTGATAACATCAATACATTCCAAAGCAACTTGATAATATACAGTTGACTATCACACCTGAGTATAGAAGATATGTATGTTATGTAATAAAAGTTATAGGAGGGGGCCAAGTGGTGTCTCTCACAGTAGAAAGCACATGTTATAATATACAAGAACCTGGATTCAAGCCCCCAGCCCACACCTACACAAGAGAAGCTTCACAATTAGTGGAGCAGGGCTACAGGTCTCTCTCTCTGTGTGTGTGTCTCTCTTTCCATCTCTGTATCTTCCCTACTCTCTTAATTTCTCTTTGTCTTTATGCAAAATAAATAAAATATATTCATTAAAGAATGAACAAAACTGGCAGTGAAGCAGGTCTGCAGGTGTCTTTCTCTCCCCCTCTCTGTCTCCCCCTCCCCTCTCTACTTCTCTCTGTCCTATCTAACAATGATGACATCAATAACAACAATAATAACTAAAACAACAATAAAAATCAAGGGCAACAAAAGGAAAAGTAAATAAATAAATAAATACAAAAAAATTATTTTAAAAAGTATGTAGTCATCATGCAGATATCAAGCTCCACTAGTAACTATAGTGTAAAGGAAAAAGAAAAAGAATAAAACTGATTGTATAGCACATCCCATTTTCACATCATATTATAATGCTGTAGAAATTGTAGCACTAGCAAAATAAACACACACAAGACATATAGATCACTTGAAAAGTACTTTAAAAAATTGTCCTATGATCACAACTCACATTGGAGCCCCCAGTAGAGACCATGACCTGGACTGGGTAGAGTGCTGGAGAAGCCACAAAAGGGGGGCAGCAGCGGGCTCGGGTTTAGGGGACTTTGAGCCCTGAAAGAAGCTGTGCTATGTCTCTACTTCTCTGTCTCTCCCTCCATCTAGAAAAGCTTACACACCGTGGTGAAACCTTGTGATGACAAACGTATAACAAAATATAAATAAACAAATGGTTCTGGAAAAGTTGGACATTCACATATAATAATATATATAATGAAAACTGGCCTCTATACTATTTGGAAAAAAGTAACTCAAAATGGATTAAAATCCTGACTGCCAGACCTGAAGACATAAAGAAAGATTAGAAAGATTAGAGAAAACAAACAAACAACAACAAAAAAGTGATATATTTGGGGAAAAGAATTTTTTGCCACCTAAAGCACAAGCAATAAAAGCTAAAATAAATAACTTGTTCTACATGCAAAATTCAGAAAACCAGTTTCTGTACCATAAAAAGAAAAGAAAGGCAATCTACAGAACAGGAAAATATTCACAAACCATATATCTGGTAAAGTATTAACATTAAAAATATATTTTAAGGCATAAACACTTTCTCAGACAAGCAACAGTTGAAGGAATCAACTATCACCAAGCCTGCCCTGAAAGAAGTTCTGAAAGTTCTCTTATAAAAAAAATGACATCTTCATAAACATGTCATATATCAGAACAGCTAAAAGTTTAGAATAATGGCATTAAAACATAATCATTATATAATACAAGTAAATGTCAATATCCTGAATTCACCTATTAGAAGGCACAGAGTAGGAAGATGGATCAGAAAACACAACCCAACAATATGCTGTCTGCAGGAATCCCACCTAACTCAACAAGACAAACACAGACTCTAAGTGAAAGGATGGAAAACTACTATACAAGCCAATGGACCACAAAAAAGGGCAGGAGCAGCTGTTCTCAATGTGACATGATGGACCTTAAAATAAATAAAATTTAAAAAGATAGGGATGGACATTACTTAATGCTCAAAGGATCAGTCAATCAAGAGGTCTTAACAATTATTAACATCTATGTACCCAATGAGTGGCATCAAACATCTACTGAAAGGACTACAGCAATATTAACAATATAGTAACAGTAGGGGATTTCAATATCCATTGGATGTTAGACCAGAAACTCTTAGAGGAAAATACTGGCAGAACTCTTTTCCATATAAATTTTAAAGGCATCTTCAATGAAATGAATCCAATTACCAAAACCAAAGTTGAACAAGAAACACAAAGCTGAACATGGACTGGGTTTGGTGTATTGCACCAAAGTAAAGGATTCTGGGGTAGAGGAGGGTCGGATCTGGGCCCTGGAACATGATGGCAGAGGAGGGTTGAATTGTTATGTGGAAAACTGAGAAATATTAACAGGGGTAGATGGCATAATGGTTATGCAGAGACTCTTACTCCTGAGGCCCCAAAGTCTCAGGTTCACGTTGAATTCGCCTTCTTCATTCCATCTTGGATGGAGCTTGAAGATAACATGTTAAATGAGATAAGTCAGAAACAAAAGGATGAATACGGGATGATGTCACTCATAAGCAGAAGTTGAAAAACGTGATCAGAAGGGAAAACTCTAAGCAGAACTTGGACTGGAGTTGGTGTATTGCATCAAAGTAAAAAGACTCTGGGGTGGGGCTGGGGGGTTGGGTCCTGAAACGTGATGGCAGAGGAGGACCTAGTGGGGGTTGTATTGTTATGTGGAAATATTATGCATGTACAAACTATTGTGTTTTACTATTGACTATAAACTATTAATCCCACAATAAAGAAATTTTATAAATATATATATATTAAAATTTTATTTATCTATTATTAAATAAAATTTTGTAGGTAGCTAGTAGGCATATTTTAGTTATATTCTAAAGGGCCTGTGGCTATACTTGTTGTTTTTTTTTTCCCTGAGCCTGAAATCTGATATGCAGGTGGATCCAAGTTATTGTCTGGGGAGATGATTTTATGGCTAGAAAAAGGACCAGAAAGCTGGATTGGGGAAGAGAGTAGTTCCCACATGGGAAAGGTGTATAAATATTGTTGATTGTAAACCCCATCAATCTGATGTGATCTGGGGCCCATATTCAGCTTAGGAGCCTATGTGAACTCTGCATCCCTGTAGATCTGAGCTCATATTTTATGGTCATAAGTAGGAGCATTCCAAGCTGCCCCAATATCAGGACACATCTGCTTCAGGTGTAGCATAGAGTATATTGTCCAGCTTCCCTTCAGAGGATGGAACATTCTATACTGTTGTTGATCCAAGTTGAGGGCAAGGTCCTATGGGGCCCCACAAAGGGGTCTATTCTGTTGTTCCTGATAGAGATGACCGGTAACAATGGAGAGAGGAATTTATTTGAGGTCTAGGCCCATCATGTCTGTTTGGGAATCTCAGGATTCCCGGATTAGGGCCCCAGCTGGTGGAATGGCCTGATAGTGACTAAAGAGTCATCGTTAAAACATGCCAGTCTCTTGCCCTTATTCAGCTTTTTCAGTCCTTGCTTTGATAAGGTTAGCTTTGGAGTGAGGGAGGGAAGTGTAATAGGAAGTAGGTGAGTAGGGTATCTAAGTCTAATTAGATACTATTTCATTAGGAACTATATTGACTCACTGCAGACTATTGTGCACTTTTGCTTTCAGGTATATATTTTGCCCTAATTTATGGATACATGTGAATATATACCATATCTCATGGACCTGGTATATATATATATGTTTTAGGACTTTGTTAGGAAGTGAACCACCTGAAATGGAATTAGATAATCCTATGAAAGGAATGGTCTCACCCGAGTAATGAGGTAGAAGGGTTGACATTCCATACCTGATGTCTCTGGACATAGTCTGAAGTGAAATATACTGAGGTGGTATTCATTGTGTTGATTAGATTGGCATCAGCAGATGTGATATCGTTTGGTGTGAACTGGGAGAAGCATGCAGGAAAGTGAGCTCCACTCTAGAGGTTCCAGGACTGGGGGATATATAGACTCTATAGAGGAAGTGGAAGGTTCCTGCTGTCTTAGGGTTTAAGAAGGCAATAGGTAGTTATTGCTATAATCACATTAATTGGCAATTGGGTTAACTTTGAAAAATCCCTTTGTTAGGACTTGCTGTATCATACACAGCATCACCATAATTTATGTCCTTTGACATATTTGTATATAGCTGTGCCACTGGTTGCTTCTGTTCTCCCTGGTCTAAGCTTTTAAGAGAGTCAGCATATCAAGGACTCAGCCTATGGTCTGTGCATTAAAAAATTTGAGACATTCCATCAATTTTCCCCTCTCATATTAATGAAATAGTGATTTATATGACTACAAGTTAATAGGAGTGTACATAAACACCATTCCCAACACCAAAAGACTATGTACTATCCCATCCTTCCCTCACCCCTTATGCCCTGCCCCATGATGCCGAACATGCACCCTCACCCTCAACCCAGAGTTTTTACTTTGGTGCCTATATTTCACTTTTATAAGAAAACATACTGGCAAATATTATGCATGCAGAAACTATTGTATTTACTGTGAAATGTAAAACATCAATTCCCCAATAGAGAAAGAAAAACAAAGAAAACATACCAACTTAAAATTTATTTAAAGAATAATTCAAATGAAGAGATCAACTCGCAAATACTGTTGAATGCAGCAAAAGGTATCCTTAGAGGGAAGTTTATGGCAGTACAGGCCCATACTAACAAGGGACAAAGATCTTAAGCAAACGATCTGAGCAACTGAACCAACCAAGCAGAGACCCAAAAAGTCAACAAGAGGAAAAGAATAGTCAAAATCAGAGCAGAAGTTAATGAAATAGAGACCAGAAGGACGATCCAAAAGATTAATGAGCTCAAGAGCAGGTTCTTTGGAAGAATAAATAAAACAGACAAACCACTGGCTACACTCACAAAAAAAAAGACTGAAAAGAGAAAAGATAGAAAGCTATAATAAAAACTAATGAGAAATGAGAGAGATGTAATTAAAACTGATGATAGGGGGGATACAAAGAAGTATCCATGAATATTATGAACATCTCTATGTCAATAAATCGTACAGCCTAGATGAAATGGAGGAATTCCTAGAATCATACTGCCTGCCGAGCTTAACCCAAAAGGAATTAGATAACTTGAATAGGCCAGTCATTAGTACAGAAATTGAATCAGTAATAAAAAATCTTCTCAAGAATAAAATCCCAGGTCCAGATAGCTCTACTAATAAATTTTCTAAGACTTTCAAAGAACACTGGTTCTCCTCAAACTCTTCCAGAAAAATTGAACAGGGGGAATCATACTCTATGAAGCTAACCTCACTCTGATCCCCAGAGAGTAAGCAATGAACAGTTCTGCTGGTTTCTATTGCCTTCATAAATGAGTCCATCGAAATTGGCTCAAATCCAAAACTTCACTCCCCCTGCTCCACAGTCTATCAAAATACTTTATCATCTCCTGCCTGTGTCACAGAGGTGTCGATTTCCCTCAGACCCTGCTACCACCTTCCTCTCTGCAGGCGATTGCTTTGGCCTCCATGTGTCTTCCGTTCTCCACACAGTTGCTGGTTGCCAATTTAAAAAATAATGCAAGGACCCAGGTTCAAGCCCCCACTCTTCATTAGCAGATCTCTCTCACTCTATCTCCTTCTGTTTGCCTATCTCATCTTCCTCCTCAATTTCTTTTTTAAATGTGTTTATTTGTTTCTATTTGAATATGAGTGAGATACGGAGATAAATATATACAGAAAGAGGGAGAAAAAGAGAGATCAGAGTTTTGGCTTATGGTGGTGTGGGGGATTGAACCTAGGAATTTGGAGCCTCTAGGAATCTGAAGCCTCAGGTACCCTTTCAGTTTATCTGTATGTCAACAAAAGTAAGGGGGAAAAGATGTCCACCTTGGAGCAGGGGACTTGTGATATAGACAACAAACCCCAGTGATAACCCTGGTAGCAATACAAATAAAATAAATCAAATTATAGAACTTTTTATTCTGTAACTGACTGCAGCTTTGGCCTCATTTTTATTCAATTAAGCCAGGGCAAGTCTCTCTTCAATTAGGTATATGTTGGGTAGATCTGACTCTTAGTTACAGATAAGGAAAGTCAGACACAAGTTTACAAAATTAAAGTCATAGTCCAAGTGGATTGAATCTAGGAACTTCAAGTTCAGTCTCAGTCTCTGAGTCATGCCAACTTTAATGACTTTTAGTCATTTTAGCAAGCATATTATAAAATATCTTTGAAGTTGGAGGGTTTTGTTTGTTTGTTTGTTTGTTTGTTTTTTTAACCAGAGCACTGCTCAGCTCTGGTTTATGGTGATGCAGGAGATTGAACCTGGGACTTTGGACCCTCAGGCAAGAGAGACTCTTTGCATAGCCATTATGCTATCTACCCCAGCAGAGATGTGTCTTGCAATAATGGCGTAACAATTTAATTGGCAGTATTGACCTCTTGATGCATTACAAATGTAATGACATATTTTACAAGTAAGGAATCTTAAGAGTTATTAAATCCAGTATTTCTTGAGTCAATGGGGGATAACAGGTCAGTAAAAATGTCTTGAGAATCCCTGTCTAGTTTTTTTTAATTTTTATTAGTGATTTAATATTGATTTACAGGATTGTAAGGTAATAGGGATATAATTCCATACAGTTCCCACCAAAAGAGTTTCATGTCCCACCCACCCCCTATTGGAAGGTTCCCTATTGTTTATCCCACTGGTAGTATGGACCAAAAACTTTTGGGGGGTACAGAAGGTAGGGGTCCTGACTTCTTTAATTGCTTCTTCACTGGACACTAGTATTGGCAGGTCAATCCATATCCCTAGTTTGTTTCAATCTTTCCCTAATGGAATAGGGCCCTGGAGAACTGAGGTTCCAAGAAGCATTGGTGAGGTCATCTGCCCAGGGAAGCAAGACAGAATCATAGTAGCATCTGCAACTTGGTGGTTGAAATGCAATAAAATGGAAAGCAGAATCCTGGTTTAATTTTTGCATTCAGAAGAAGTGTGTGTGTGTGTGTGTGTGTGTGTGTGTGTGTGTGTGTGTGTGTGTGTGTGTGTTGCATTAAATACCTTGGGAAAAGTCAATAGAGATGTAAATGGCCATCCTTAGTACCATTGATTATTTATAATTCCTATTATATTTTAATTTGTTTAATAGAAAGCTCTCAAGAGAATGCTGCATTAGAGTAGCCCACCTTTTGTTTAACAGTTCTTGTTGACTACTAAAATATTGAGACACTCAGCTATTTCTTCCAAAATGCTGTTGTGAATTTTTTTTTTTTGTTTGCTTCCAGGGTTATCAGTGGGGCTCAGTGTCTGCACTATGAATCCACTGCTCTTGGAGGCCATTTTTCCCCTTTTTTGTTGCCTTATTGTTTATCATTGTTGTTATTGTTGTCATTGTTGTTGGATAGGACCTAGAGAAATCAAAGGGGAAGACAGAGAGGGGGAGAGAAAGACAGACACCTGAAGACCTGCTTCACCGCTTATGAGGTGACCTCCCTGCAGGTGGGGAGCCGGGGTCTCGAACCTGGATCCTTGCTCCAGTCCTTGTGCTTCTGCCATGTGCGTAACCCACTGCACTAAGACTCAACCCCAGCTATTGAGAAGTTTTTTGTTATATTTATTTTTATTTACTCATTCCCTTTTGTTGCCCTTGTTCTTTTATTGTTATGGCTATTAGTGCTGTTGTTATTGATGTTGTTGTTGTTGGATAGGACAGAGAGAAATGGAGAGAGGAGGGGAAGACAGAGGGGGGAGAAAAAGATAGACACTTGCTGACCTGTTTCACTGCCTGTGAAGTGACCCTCCTGCAGGTAGGGAGCTGGGGGCTCAAACCGGGATCCTTATGCAGGTCCCGCACTTTGCGTCACCTGTGCCTAACCCTCTGTGCTACCGCCCGACTCCCTCTTGTGAAGTTTTAAGACATGAAGCTTTCCACACTTTCTATCATTTCTGTGTAGTTTGAGTTGGATGGTCCTATATTATCATTCTTCCCTCTGAGTCAGAGACTACTAAACACAGCTCAGTGCTGTCTGATGTTGGGGAGATGCCTTAGGCAAGGAGGGGGGTTGTCCTCACTGGATTGACAGGATCCTACTTTTCTATCTGCCTACATTTTAAGAAATTATTTTATTTAGATATTTAGGGGTCTGCTGTATCATAATAAGTATGCAAAAAATTCTTTTCTATATAATTATGTTCTAATTATAGTAGCAAATGAAAACGTGCTTTTCTGGTTTTTTTTGTTTGTTTGTTTTTGTCAACAGCATTATTGCTGGACTTTGTGCCAGCATGATGAGTTCACCTGGGCTTGAACCTGGATTATTTTTTTTTTTTTTTTTAAGAATTTATTTATTTATGAGAAAGATAGGCAGAGAGAGAAAGAACCAGACATCACTCTGACATATGTGATGCCAGCGATTGAACTCAGGACCTCATGGTTGAGAATCCAGTGCTTTATCCACTGTGCCACCTCCCGGATCACGCACCTGGATTCTTGTCCATAGTAGTGTGTGCACTCTATCAGCTGCTCTAGTTCTATCTCTCTGTTTCTCTCTCTCTTTTTCTCTGCCTCTATCTTGCTCTCTCTGTATGTATACATACATCTGTCTTGCATACTCTTACTTAAAACTATTATTACTACTATGTAAGAAAACACACACTTGTAATACACTGCATCTTCTTAATTCTCTTTCTCTCTCTCTACCTCTGGGCTCTGAAATGGCTACTTTGGATAGTTGAATCATGACTTAGCCAAGCAGACACTGGGTCAAGTGTCTTAGGAAATTCTGAAAATGCTTCTCTGAGTGAACCTGCAGCTATAGACCAGAGCTTGCTAATATATTTTCTGCAGAACCTGGCAAAAAAAAAAAAAAAAAAAAGCGGTGTGGGGAACAAAACCAACAGGGCAGGAACTGGGCAGCTGAACCTCCTGAGTCCATATCAGGGGACCAGTATGTTAGGGACTAGGAAGCACTATAGACTTCATGGTAGGTAAAACCTTCCTTCTGGGCCCTTTCACTGTGGGCATTTATCATTCACTGCAAAAGCTGAAGAGTTTCAGGATCACAGGTGGCTCACCCGTTAGAGTATACACATTATCATGCACAGGGTTCCAGGTTCGAGGCCCCAGTCACCACATGTGAACCCCTGCGGGGGAAGGGGGGAGCATCAGGAAGAGCACATGGGGGCTCATCCCTTCTTGCTCTTTCCCTCTCCCCATCTCTATCTCTGTCTCTCACTCTTTGTCAAAAGAAAAACACAACAGCCTGCCTGGAGTGGTGGAGTCACGTAGGCATTGGCTCCAGTGACAAACCTTAGTGGCAAAATAAAATAAATAGATGGGCACTACTACCTCTGGTCTCGGTGAAGCAGGAATGGGATGGTGGCATTCACAGCCTGAATGAATTTGTGCTGAGAACCCTCCTCTCTCTGCAGCACAGAAACCAGGACCTACTCTCACCACCCGAGTCTGAATTTGATCCTTCTTCCAGATTCCACGGCCACCCAAGAACATTTGAAAGTCTGGGGATGTGCAAACTCTTCTAGGAATAACCTGATGGTTTCTGGGAAGTGCTAATGCAGAGCAGAATTGAGGCATCACCTTCTGCCCTTCTTTCTGTTTCTTGACACCCAGTGGCTCCTCCAGCCCTATGGGATGAATTGTCAGTTGAGGATTCCTGCTGGCCTGAGGAGTGCTGGGCCTGGGTCCAAGGCTGGAACACATCCTCTGTGGTAAACCCAGCTCTCTCTGGAGCTAGAGCAAGAGCAGGTGGTAAAAACCCCATAGCTGGAGTGTGGGTACCAGCCCTTTACATGAAATGGGATTAGCAGCCCAGCCATTAAACTGAACTGGAATGCCAAGTGCTGTTTTCAGACCCTCCAGGAGCCCACCACCTCTGGGAGTTTTTACCTTCCATTCCATTTAAATCCAAGAGGCTTTTCACCCTGCTGGCAGCTCCAGAGTTACCGCTGTGGCTTAGGGAGAAGCTGTTATGAAAAGCTGAGGTTGTTGCTAAGCAAAGGAAGTCTCAGGGAGGCAACTGACAGAGTAAAAGCAACACCTGGTTAAACTGAAATTGACATGAGCGTTCCTCTGGTTTTAAGCTGCTTTTGTAAGGGTGAGAGTTCCAGCCGCCCAATATTGAAAAGGCATAGAAAATTGTGGTTCCTTCAGACCTGCATTTCCCGAGCATTGTGTGTGAGTGGGGAGAGGGGCGGGCATAGCGGGACAAGCTGGCAGCTGTGAGGACGAGAGCAAATCACATTGGGGGTGAAGGGGCTTCAAGCATGCCTTTACCACCAAAACTGCTACATGTGCTTGCTTGGGGAGCTGCTTCCACTGTCCTCATCCAGTGATAGGACCCTGGTATCTTTCCACTTAGGAAGTCTTTATACCCTGGCTGGTAACTGGGCCTGGCTCCTGATACCTAAGGTTTAGGTGTTTTTATTTGTTTTGCTTTGTTTTGTTGCCTCTAGGGTTATCGCGGGGGCTCTGTGCCTGCACCTAGAGGCCTTTATCTTTACTTCTTTTCTTCTCCCATTTCATTGGATAGGACAGAGAGAAATGGAGAGAGGAGGGGGAGATAGAGAGGGAGAGAGAAAGATAGACACCTGCAGCCCTGCTTCACTGCTCCTTAAGCAGACCACCTGCAGGTGGGGAGAAAAAGCTAAAACCCAGATCCTTGCACAGGTCCTTGTGCACAGTATCATGTGTGCTCAGCTGGGTGTGCCCTTGGCAAGGCCTCCAGTTTAGGTGGTATTAAACCCTAGGAGCCTAAGTGAGTAGGGAACAGCTAATAGAGTGGTGAAAACAAATAAGAGACTAGGCTTCAAGTAAAAGGAGTCTAATTGAGGATTGCTCTAAACAGAGAGAGAGCATGACTGAGGGCTAAAGGAACCAAAGGCCCTGAGAGAGGGTTCTGGCCGGCTTTTATGAGGGTACCCTGCAGGTGGGGACCACTGTGGGTACCTCATGAAGTGCCTTGATTTATTATTATTATTACTATTATTATTATTTCTTTATGGGGAGATTAATGGTTTAGAGTCAATAGTTTTCACATAACACTCTAACCCCCCCACCCCATTGTAGGTCCTCCTCTGCCATCACATTCCAGAACATGAGCAACTCCAACCCAACCCCAAAGTCCTTTACTTTGGTGCAATATTATTATTCTTTATAATAACATTGCAGGGAACAAAATTATGTGTGATATTTCTGAGTTGTCTTCTTGCCCTAAAGTTCTATATTTTTTAAAATATTTATTTTATTTATTTATTCCCTTTAGTTGCCCTTGTTTTATTGTTGTAGTTATCATTGTTGTCATTGTTGTTGGATAGGACAGAGAAAAATGGAGAGAGGAGGGGAAAGACAGAGAGGGGGAAAGAAAGATAGACATCTGCAGACCTGCTTCACCGCTTATGAAGTGACTCCCCTGCAGGTGGGGAGCCAAGGCTTGAACCAGGATCCTTACGTTGGTCCTTGTGCTTTGCGCCACCTGCGCTTAACCCGCTTACACTACAGCCCAACTCCCAAGTTCTATATTTTTGGGAGAGTGGAGAGCGGGAGAGAAAATAGAACACTACCTCACCATCTATGGATGGACCAATTCCCGCTCCCCCACCCATGCTCTCCATGGTGCTGAGAGAGGAGAGACACCACAGCACTGCTCCACCACCCATGGGGAAGTGCCTTGATTTTAAAAGGGGTAAAAACATACCAGTAGTGTGTGATGTGTGTGATGCCTTCAATCTCCAGACCAAAATGTCAGAGTTGATTACTTCTATCACCTTAGGAAGGTCCTACATATAGGGCTGAACAGGTATGTGTGTGTGTGTGTGTGTGTGTGTGTGTGTGTGTGTGTGTGTGTGTGTGTGTGTGTGTATGTATGTTGGAAAAGCTATGGTGAAGACTACAGTTAATGCTTTCCTTACCTTACAGGTAGCATGGGGGAGGTCAGACCTTCTGTTGTTTTGATCTTACCACCTAAAAACCAATTTCTTTCCTTCTCCCCACTGCCCTAATCCCAGGAAGCTCATCTTCACTGCAAGTCTTTCTTAACTAAACCTCCTCTTTAGAGAGCTGCAGGCTTTCATCAGCTAGCAGTAGCCAGCAGCAGAGCACAAGAGAGAGGACAGGGAAGCTGACCTGGCATTGGCTGTGGCCCTTCATAAGTGTCTTGTCCTCAGTTGTCTCTACCCACAGCTCTGCACTAACCAAATTCTCACAGGACTCCCTGACTTGTAGCTTTCAGAATGAAAAATATGAGCAGAGGTGCTGGGCAGTGGTATACCCGGATGAATGCACACAGTACAATACACGAGGACCAGCTCCAAGCCCCTGTTCCCTACCTGCCTGGGGGAAACTTCGCAAGCTTTATCTGTGCTATCATATAAAAACTAGGGAAGGAGAGAAAGTGAGAAAGAAGGAAAAAACAAAGAAGGAAGGAAGGAAGGAAGGAAGGAAGGAAGGAAGGAAGGAAGGAAGGAAGGAAGGCAGGCAGAGCCAGGTTGTGGTGCATTCAGTTAAGTGCACATAGCACCATAGGCAAGGACGTGAGTTTGAGCCCCCACTCCTTACCTGCAGGGAGGGTGCTTCATGAGCTGCGAAACAAGTCTGCAAGTATCCATCTTTCCTCTCTCCCTTTCTCTCTACCCTTCCCTATCAATTTCTCTCTGTCCTATCAAATAAACATAAAGTAGAAAAAAAAATAGGAAAGATGGCTGCCAGGAGCTGTGGACTTTTAGTGTTGGCACCAAACCCCAGCAATAACCCTGATGGAAATAATAAATAAATAAATAAATAAATAAGAAAGAAAGAAAGAAAGAAAGAGAGAAAATGGAGGGAAGAAGGAAGCAAAGAGTGAGAGAAAGGGAAGGAAGGAGAGAAGGAAGGAAGGAGGGGAGGGGAGGGAGGGAGGAAGGGAGGGAGGAAGAAAAAGTTGCCAAGACATATGCATTCGTAGTGCTTCACCAAACCTCAGTGATAACTCTGGTGGCACAAAAAGAAAGAAAGAAAGAAAGAAAGAAAGAAAGAAAGAAAGAAAGAAAGAAAGAAAGAAAAGAAAAGAAAAGAAAAGAAAAAAAAAATACTAGAAGTTTCCAACTCATGCTAGACCCAGGGAGCATCACCTCTGTGTATGGCTTTGCTGAACCTCCACCATCAGGGTACCTCATTCGGTTTAAGCTCCTCTTTGGGGTGTAACATTGTGTCTCTTGCAAAAATCCAAAAAGATCTAGTTATAGGTGGCTTAAGGGAATGTCAGGAATCTCCAGGGGAGGGTGACTGCAGTGTCCAGAACACACAGGGACATCTGTGGGATTTGCAGCCAGAGCTGTGCACCAAGCAACACGGAGCCGTTTCCGTAGCAGAAGGTGCTATCGTCACAGGGAAGGGTGCTGGTGTCTGTCTTTATTCACTGGCTGCTCTGTCACTTTTTTTCACTAAAAGAAATGAAGACTCAGGAAGGGCAAATGAAATGGCCTATTATCATTTTCCTGTCTGTGAATGTTTGAGGGTATAGCTTAGGAATCCTTTTAGGTTAGCCAATGCCACATTATATATATATATATATTAAAAAATGACATTTAAAGGAAACATGTAAGAAATCCTTTCAGTAGAGTCAGAACCCGAACTGCATTTATAGTCTCTGCCTAGGACCTTTTTTTTTTTCCCCTACCAACTCAATGAATTGAGTTTTTCTGCTCCCCAGAAAACAGAGACCTTACCTAATTCTTTATTTTGGTACAATGTCTAACGTTTTGGGGGATATTAAATGAATGATATTAATAGCATCTGTCCATGGGGACTCTGTACTCCGTCTGGTGACTTCTCTTTTATGTACAGATCTAAAAAAGCAAAATGAAGAGCCATGTTTCCTTTTTTTTCCATACAAAATCATAGCCAGCATTTGAGAGGACCTTCTGTTTAACTTTTATTTATTTATTTGTTTAATTTTCTTTCTTTTACCAGAGGACTGCTCAGCTCTGGCTTGTGGTGGTGCTAGGGATTGAAGCTGGGAACTCAGAGTCTCGGGCACGAAAGTTGTTTGCAGAGAGCTGGGAGGTAGCACAACAGGTTAAGTGCATGTGGCGCGAAGCTCAAGGACTGGCATGAGGAACCTGGTTCAAGAGCTCAGCTCCCCACCTGCAGGGGAGTCACTTCACAGCAGATGAAGCAGGTCTGCAGGTGTCTATCTTTCTCTCCCCCTCTCTTGTCTTCCCCTGATCTTTCCATTTCTCTCTGTCTTATCCAACAACAATGGCATCAATAACAACAACAATAATAACTACAACAATAAAAAAACAAGACCAACAAAAGGGAATAAATAAATAAAAAGAAAGTTGTTTGCAGAATCATCATGCTGTTTTTTTTTTTTCCAGATCTAGAGAACTTTCAAAGGTAACTAGCTAGACCAGCCAGGGTTGGATTTGAACTGTCATAATCAGAGTGATATCTTCATGAACCCCTCAGCCCAGGCCCTTGGAGGGTCCTTACTGGTTCTAACAGCCTGAGAGCAAGAAGGTGTCTCCTCCACTCATCTCAGTCTCTCCCACCAGACTCTGCTCACAGCAGTGTCCATGCAAAGGACAAAGCACCCAGTTATATAGGCCAGACAGGAAGAGACAAAACTGAAAGCAAAACGAATGGAGACTGATGGCAAAGGGCTGAGTGACAGTGGGCTCCTTCCTTCCTCCATAGTTGAAAGCAAAAGAATGTGCTGCTTTGAGAGCTGTCTTTTGGGGATACTTGGGGTGTGCTTAGTATTTATCCCAGCACAGGGATAAATACTAAGCACAGCTCTGTTGACAATAGCTATATCATAGGGGCAGTCTGGATGCCCACAAATGACTGGGGAAAGAATCTGTGGAAGGGGGTTGGGCAGCGGGTAGTGAGCGGGTTAAGTGCACATAGCGTGAAGCACCAGGACCAGAGTAAGGATCTCGGTTTGAGGCCTGGCTCCCCACCTGCAGGGGAGTCACTTCACAAGCTGTGAAGCAGGTCTGCAGGTGTCTCTATCTTTCTCTCCACCTCTCTGTCTTCCCCTCCTCTCTCGATTTTCTCTCTGCCCTATCCGATGACGACAACAATGATAACAACTATGGTCAACAGCAACAAAAGGGAAACAAATACCCTTCAGGAGCAGTGGATTCATAGTGCAGGCACTGAGTCCCAGTGATAACTCTGAGAAAAGGGACCAGGCGGTGGTGCACCCAGTTAAGTACACATATCACCAAGTACAAAGACATGGGTTTGAAGCCCCCACTCCCTATCTGCAGGGGAGACACTGTGAGTGGTGAAGCAGGTCTGCAGGTATCTATCTTTCTCCTCTCAATTTCTCTCTGTCCTGTCAGATGAGAGAGAGAGAGAGAGAGAGAGAAGGTGAGAAAGAAGAGAAAATTACCACTGGGAGCAGTAGGTTCATACTGCCGGCACCCAGCTTCAGTGATAACCCTAGGAGGAGGAGGAGGAGGAAGAAGAGGAAGAGAAAACACAGCAGCAGCTGTGGGATGCATTCTCAGTGGAATAGTCCTTAACCATTTTAACAACAACAATAAAAAAAGAATAACATCTTGTCTCCAAAAGGGCTAGGACCTGAGGAAATCAGTATAAGTGAAAGAAGAATGTGTAAGACAATTGCCAGATGGTTTCACTATATGATATGTGGGCTATAAACAAGGGAAGAAAATAACACCTCCACCCCCAGAGTCTCTGAGACTCTTGAAGGCTATGTTAGTTTTGATGGAAATGGGAGCAAGGAATGAGGGGTAGGGAGCGGGGGTCTCTTATCCTTTGTGGCTTCATTGTAGGTCAGATATCTTTGGTAGAATCACTCATTTCATCCTAAGAAAACTCAATGTCATTGATATTATGCTAATTAATAGCTATCAAAACAACTGTTGGTTCAATCCTAACACACACACACACACACACACACACACACACACACACACCACACATGGGAAGCACATATGAAGCTATGGCCCCCAAGCTGCTGGAATGTTAAGTAGTTCCTCCTGAGAGAGAAGAAGGAATAAGCTATAGACTTTTGGTTTATTAGTTTATCTAATTATTTATTTTTACCAGAGCACTTCTCAATTTCGGTTTATGGTGGTGCCTGAGATTAAACCTGGAATTTCAGAACCTCAGGCATGAACACCTTTTTTTTTTAATTATTCATTTATTGACTTTTTTCCCCTCCAGGGTTATCACTAGTGCTTAGTGCCTGCACTATGAATCCACTGCTCCTGGAGGCTATATTTTCCCTTTTGTTGTCCTTGTTGTTTACCATTATTGTTGTTGTTATTACTGCTGTTGTTGCCGTCATTGTTGTTGATAGGACAGAGAGAAACTGAGAGAGAAAGGGAAGACAGAGGGGGGGAAAGATAGACACTTGCAGACCTGCTTCACCACTTGTGAAGTGACCCCCGCCCCTGCAGGTGGGGAGCCGGGGGCTCGAACTGGGATCCTTGCACTGGTCCTTGTGCTTTGTGCCTTGTGCACTTATTCTACTGTGCTCCCTCCGAGCCCCCAGGCATAAAAATATTTTGCAGAACTATGGAGCTATCCTCCCACTTGCCCTATTTTCTAATTTTCCTATCTTTTTAGAAAAAGCATTCTTCCTGGTCAGGATCCATTCCTATGTCCTATCCACTTGTCCATATTTATCCCCTTGTCCTTAGTCCTCATAGGCCCCTGACATGCAATAAGTGATTTTTTATGATGGTCTTGAAATATGTATATATATCCTATTTGTCTCTGTAATACATTTTGTTTTATAGTCATCATGACTATTGTGTCTAATTTACAATCTCTTCAACAGCCTTATTTTAAGAAGACTTCACAGACACTTGATTGCATTGCTCTGTCCAGCTTGGCTCAGGTTTGCCCTACTGTGCTGAGTTGGAAGATGGGTCCTGGAAACCCAATTGAATCTGGATGGATCAACTCAGAACGCTTCTGGAAACAAAGCTATAGTCAGTTTAGTGGGAGAGTCTCAATCAGATTACCCAGGGTGTTTCTGCAAAAATGTATTCCTCTTCATCAAGTGAAGAATGAAGATACCCGCAACCCCCCAAAGAGAGAGAGAGAAAGAGGGAATTAAAAGGACTTGAAGTCAGAAGGGGCTGAATGGTGGTGTGCCTGTTTAAGCTATCTTGCCAGCCCACAATTGCCAGAGGCTAGAAGTCTTTTGCTGGAGAAAGACCTGATGCAGTTCAATCAGAGGGTTAGGTATGTGGAACTCACCCCATACCACCAACGTCTTTCTAAGTGCAGATCTACAATTAAGCAATAGAAGCTGCACCTCTGGCAAATGCTAGAAGAAGAAGAAGAAGAAGAAGAAGAAGAAGAAGAAGAAGAAGAAGAAGAAGAAGAAGGAGAAGGAGAAGGAGAAGGAGAAGGAGAAGGAGAAGGAGAAGGAGAAGGAGAAGGAGAAGGAGAAGGAGAAGGAGAAGGAGAAGGAGAAGGAGAAGGAGAAGGAGAAGGAGAAGGAGAAGGAGAAGGAGAAGAAGAAGAAGAAGAAGAAGAAGAAGAAGAAGAAGAAGAAGAAGAAGAAGAAGCTGCACCTCTCACTCACTGGCACTGATTTGCTGTAGTCCTTGCTCCTGGAGCTCTTCCATCCCATCATGCCAGGCCTGGCCTCTTGGCATCTGTACTGAGGGAACAGTCTTTCGCAGGTGGCATCTGCTTTATGTAGTGGCACCCAGCTCAGAAGCACTGTAGCTGGGCAGCTTCCAAAAGGGCCCACACACCTGTGCAGCTGGCTTGCCTGATGTCCCAGATGGTCAACATGGCAGGAACAGGAACACATTTTGTTTCTGTTGACCCTCACAAAGCTCAAGTTTTCCTTAGTACAGATGAGACCTCCTCCAAGACAGGAACGTTTTACCAGGAGGCTCCAAAGTTGCCTATCTGAGCACCCCACCAAGCTCTTTGGTGTCTAAGGGAGGCGGAGTTAATATGGAGACTTTTATGGATACGGAAATGCTGTGAGGTAGCCAGCAGCAGCTCAGCAAAGAAGAATGTACACGCATGTTACATCTCACCACTACATCTCACCCTGGGCCCAAAGCTTTTAGGAAAACAGCAGTGGTTCATCTGACCACCATGCTCAAGGATCTGGGTTCAAGCTCTGCATTCAAGTTCCACCTGCAAGGAGGGAGCTTCACTAGACATGAAGCAGGGCTGCAATGATCTCTTCTCTCTTTTTCCCTCTCTATTTCTCACCCTCTATCCATAACAAAGAGAAAAAAGATGGTCTTGGAATGGTGGGGGTTGCACAGTTATGCGGTTGTGCAAGTGCTGAGCCCTAGTGGTAAACCCATCAACAAAAACAAAACAAATAATCAGATAAACACATAAGAAAGAATTGGCATTGAGGACACTCTTGGCCAAAGGATTTAGTTTCTGTTTTTTGTTTCTTTTTTTAAAAAAAAAATTTATATTTATTTATTTTCCCTTCTGTAGCCCTTGTTTAACATTGGTGTGTTTGTTATTGTTATTGATGTCCTTGTTGTTGGATAGGACGGAGAGAAATGGAGAGAGGAGGGGAAGACTGAGAGAGGGAGAGAAAGACAGACATTTACAGACCTGCTTCACCGCTTGTGAAGCAACTCCTCTGCAGGTGGGGAGCTGAGGGCTCGAACAGGGATCCTTAAGCCGGTCCTTGGGCTTTGCCCCACGTGCTCTTAACCCACCATGCCACCGCCCGACTCCCTTGTTTTTTGTTTCTATGCTTTTTTTTCTTCCACCAAGAGTCCTGCTTAGCTTTGGCTTATGGTGGTGCAGGGGATTGAACCTGGGACTTTAGAGCCTCAGGTATGAGAATCTGTTTGCATAACAATTATGCTATCTCCCTGACCCACCTAGTTTCTGAGTACACAAATTAAAGACTGCCACTCTCAGCCTAGGGAAGTGACAAGGACTGAATTTGTCTTCCTGCCTTAAGCAGCTCAACAATAAACTGAATATAGATGCTTAATTCACTGGACAGCACAGCCTGGGCCAGAAAGTACAGTCATCCCAAGAGTCAAAAGGGAAAGTGGTGACAGCTCTGGGATTTTCCCAGCTACTGAGCAGAGAGAGTTTTGAATTGAGCACAGACAAGGACAAAACAGCTGGAATAACACCATCAGAAAAAAAAGGTATACTTAGAAGCATGTACTGGAAGTGAACACTGTGTCCACAGAGTGATCCCTGAAATTAACCAGTGTATGTATCTGAGACCCAGAGTTGGAAAGTGACCAGCCACATCGGCCAAGCAGAGATGACTGGATAGCACGTGGAGTGGCAATCACACATTCCTTGTCCACTAGACAGAACAGAAAGGCCTCCTGATACTATGTGGTTTTAAAATAATAATAATGATAATATATTAATTATTAACAATATATTAATTAGTAATAAGTATTAGCACACCTGGTTAAGCACACATGTTGCCATATGCAAGGACCTGGGTTCGAGTCTCAACTCCCCACCTTCAGGGTAAAGCTTCATGAAGCAAGTACTGCAAGTGTCTGTCTATCAGTCTATGTCCCCCTCTTCTCACAAATGCTCTCTGTCCTATCAAATACAAAGGGAAAAATAAAAAAGGACAAAATGGCTTCCAGAAACAGTGGATTTATTGTGCAGGTACTGAGCCCCAGTGATAACCCTAGTGGCAATTAAAATAACAGCAATAATGACTTTGATGTCAATAATGATTCAGTAATGACAAACCAGCATTTCCTAGTTAGGACACAGCGCAGGTATCCAGGAATGGAGGCTAAGCAGGATGCCTTCTGTGTCTTGGTTTCCAGAATTTCCCTGGACAAGGGCTTCCTTCCAGCAGATCAGAGAGCCAAGGGAACTAGGGAAAAGTTCTTCGTACCTTTGCCCTTTGCCATGGAAATTAGCAACATCATGTCTGGGTCTTGAGAAGAAGCTGTCAGAGTGGCTCTCTCACGTAGAGGACAACAAGACTTGAAAATGTCCTGGAGCTCTGATTCCCCAGAACCTCGCCCCACTAGGGAAAGAGAGAGGCAGGCTATGAGTATGGATCTACCTGTCAAGCCCATGTTCAGCAGGGAAGTAATTACAGAAGCCAGACCTTCCACCTTCTGCATCCCACAATGACCTTGGGTCCATACTCCCAGAGCGTTAAAGAATAGGAAAGCTATCAGGGGAGGGGATGGGATATGAAGTTCTGGTGGTGGGAACTGTGTGGAGTTGTACCCCTCTTATCCAATAGTTTTGTCAGTGTTTCCATTTTATAAATAAAATAAAATAAAATAAAATAAAATAAAAATGCTTACTAGCTATCTACAAAACGGAGACCCCCCGACCCCCAACTCTTCATCTGCACTATGCCAGCCTTTAGGTTCATAATTAGTCAACAACTTGCTTGCCTTTATATGTTAACTCTCTTTTCAGCCACCAGGTTCCAGATGCTAGCATGATGCCGACCAGACTTCCCTGGACAGACAACCCCACCAATATGTCCTGGAACTCCGATTCCCCAGAACCCTGCCCCACTAGGGAAAGAGAGAGACAGGCTGGGAGTATGGATTGACCTATCAATGCCCATGTTCAGCAGGGAAGCAATTACAGAAGCCAGACCTTCCACCTTCTGCATCCCACAATGATCTTGGGTCCATACTCCCAGAGGGTTAAAGAATAGGAAAGCTATCAGGGGAGGGGATGGGATACAGAGTTCTGGTGGTGGGAATTGTGTGAAGTTGCCCCTCTTATCCTATGGTTTTTGTCAGTGTTTTCTTTTTATAAATAAAATAAAAATAAAAATTGAAAGAAAGTGAAGTCAGTTCAAGCTTGCTCTTAGATTCAGCACATCCTGGTCACAACACAAGACAGTATGAAACAACAGACTTAAGTGTAGTTTATTTCAATGGCTGATCCTAAAATAAGCCAAGGTGGTGATTAATATGATTGCCATCTAAATCAAGACTCTGGAAAAAAAAAATATATATATATATATATATATTAGCTCTCAACCAAAAGTGTTGTTATATTATTGATCATCTACCATTCTGTTGCAAATTTTTAGTCTTTATCCTAATCTATTTTAAGCTTTCAGCCAAGCTATGATCACCTGATAGAGATAGTTGATGACTCACTTCCATTTTTGCTTTTGAAATCACCATCATTTCATAACGTTTGAGGAAGTAAGTGGCAACTTCATACTTAAGCAGAATAGTCAAAATTAGAGAAATGTTCTTTTCCCTCTATGGATGTATTTAGGAACTACTTGTTCCCGCTGTCATTACTAAAGTGACGAAGTCTAAGAAAAATATATGTCTGGTCTGTCTTCTGGCACTTTCCCTCACTGCTCTCTGATTACTTTCAATTGGCTACAGCCCTCTGAGAAGTGGTGGTGGCAGGGCTGAGATGGCTTCATAATAACAGAAAAAGCACATTAGAGCAACAATCTTGATGGACCCACCACCCCCCATCCCTCAAAGAAAACTTTTTCCAGTACTGTGGATAAAAACAGAAGTAATGTGTTTTTTTTTAAAAAAAAGGTAAACTTAATAACAAGAACAGAAAGATAAAATATAGTAAAAATTGAACTGGGTTTGATATATTGCACCAAAGCAAAGGACTCTTGGGAAGAAAGGCAGAGTAAGCTGGGTGGGTTGATGAATGGTGGTGGAAAAGTACCAACGTTTGTAGGAGTGGGGGGAGTATTTTGTAGACAGCTCTCATGATGAGATGAGAAATTGTATCCATATGTCAACAACTATACTTTAAACCACTAACTTCCACCCACAGTAAAGGGATTTTTAAAAATACGTGTGGAACAACTGCACAGTTACTATCCTACTGAATAGTATAAGTAAATGTCTAATAATGTCTAATAGGTGAATGTCTAAACATTTTTCTCAAAGATCGGGAACAAGGCAAGGATGCTCTCTTTCACCACTACTACTCTTCTACAGTAGGGTGATGTCTGAAGATATCAAGCAAGAAAAAGAAAATGAAATAGAAGTGTTGTATGCTTTACATTGGGTTCTAGTTCTCCCCCGCCAAGAGAATTGGATCAGTCCAGTTAGTTTCGCGGGCCGCTTGGCCCCGCCCCGAGAAACCCCGCCAGAGTTCCAGAGTTCTGGAATTGGATAGGGTTCCTGAGTTACAGAGTAAGAGAGAGTGCTGGCGCCGCCGCCATGGGGAAAGAGGGGGCAGAGTTCTGTTTGGTGATTAGTTTGGTTTAGTTTATGAATCCTTGTTCCTGAATAAAGAAATACAGCTTCCCTGCCCAGCCGTATGTCTCTGGTCGTCTCTGTTACCCGCCCGTGAAGAAAGCCCGGCCAGCTGGAGCCTATGAAATTTTTACAACATAGAAGAAAATGAAGAGAGTTGTTTCTACTTGTGACTTCATTATATGTGGAGAAAATACTAAAGACTTCACCCAGTGGCCAGAGGAATAATTCAAGTGGTACACTACTGAACTTGAGGTTTCTCCTTTGATCCCCAGTAGTGCCTATCAGAGTGATGGTCTGCTTGTCCCATCTCTCTCTCCCTCTCTCTCTCTCTCTCCTTCTCTCTTTCTCTGTGTGTGTTTATCTTATGCAAACTCTTTGTCATTTGTAGCAAATAAAACATTAAACAAGAAGACCTTGCCTAAGACCTGTTAGATGTACCAAATGATTTAAATTTTAGCTACAAAACCCAGTAGTTTTATGTATACTAATAACAGACTGGAAGACGGTTTTTAATGAAACCATTTATACCATCATCAAAATAATAAAGTGCTCAGAAATGAATTTAGCCAAGAAGATAAACACTCTTCACATTGAAAATTGTAAGACTGCCATGGAAGAAGTTGAAAATTCAAGTAAGTGTTCCAAAAGCTAGTCTGAGTTAATGTATTGAAATAATAATGTTAAAATATGCATTCCATTTAGGCTGGGCAGTGAGCATACACACATTGTCATATGCAAGGACCTACTTTCAAGCCCTAACCCCTACCTGCAGGAGGGAAGCTTTAAGCAATGCTGCCAGTTTCTCTCTCACTCACTCCTCTCAATTTCTCTCTGTCACTATCAAATAAAAGGTAGAGGGGAGGAAAAGTGGCCACAGGGAGTGATTGATTCATTGTACAGGCATCAAGCCCCAGAAGTAACACCTGGGGCAATAAAAATCAAAAAAATACTCAAACCACTCAAAACCATCTCTAGATTCAATGCAATGGAATCTAATTTAAAAAAGTTTTTAAAAATGTGATAAAGATGAACAAGGGAGCCAAGACTGCTCAATGGCTAAAATATAGACATTTAATAGGTTCTGGGAGAAATAGGTATTCATGGCTAAAATATAGATATTTAATAGGTTCTGGGAGAAATAGGTATTCATGTATAACACACTGAAACTTTAACCCTAACTTGCATCATTTACAAAAAAAAAAAAGAGAGAAAGAGAGAAAGAAACAGAAACAAAAAAAGAAAAGAATTAGTTCACAAGTCAATATGTGGTATATTTTAAACTTACACCATGCTGTATGCTAATTAAGTCTCAAGAAAAATTAAAAGAAAACGTGTTCAGGGATTTTTTTTTCCCATTTTCATCGATATTTCTTCCTAGTAGTCGCTTGAGAAAAAGTCTATTCCAATGGATCAAAGTCTGGTTTCAATAGACAAAAAGACATGGGAGAGTTGCTAAAGTCAAGGTGCGTGCGTGTGTGTGTGTGTGTGTGTGTGTGTGTGTGTGTGTGTGTGTGTGTGTGTGTGGTGTGTAAAGTGTGATTCTCAATATTGGGCTATAATGAGTTCAGACCTGTAGTTCCTCACACATTAATTAGGTACTTGCTCACTAGCCGATTGTACCACTGGTGCTCCATGCGTTTATTTACATGAGAAAAAAACAGCATCTGAGAGGCCCTTTTTGTGTCTCAGTACCATGACATAAGATGGCGAACAGTCATTATAGGCCCTGATGCTGGTGTTTCTCCTCCCACCTCATAGAGTCTGCCTGAGTTCATTTTCTGTTTTTGTGTATGAAACGTTGAATTTCCCAAGGAACAGAATGATGCTGTGGATTCTCAGGATTTTGTTTGTTTGTTTGTTTGGAACCCTGAAAAGAAGCATTTTAAATAGGCTTGAGAATTCTCACAGCTGTGGAAATGGTTTAGCACCATATTGCCTACCAGCTTCATCAAGAAAGCCACAGCTGATGGAGGGAATTAGAAGATTAGAAGCAAAGAACTCAGGGAAACGTGGCCATAAGGGGAGAGTTGGGAAAGTGGGTATAAGAACCTACTGTGACTCAAAGCAGAGGACTGTCTGTCAGTTCTCCTTACAGAATTCAGAGGACATAAAGGCAAAGATTTGAGTCATCTTACTCTATATTTTTATCTCATGCAAGATTTGAGTGCAGTGCAGCCCCCCAGTGGAGTAGAGAAGTCCCTGTAGACGTGGGTCCTGGCACATGATTACATGACAAGATTAACAATTTGCTGGAAATACTTCAGTGTTGTGTTGGGATCAGTTCTCTTAGAAGATGCAACCAACAGGAAACAGACATAGACAATGTTCTGTTAATTCTCAAATATGATAAAATACTTAGAAAGCTTTCCAAACCATCAGGAAAGGAAGAGCTTTGGAAGGATATAGGTGAGTCAGCATCTCCAGTTTGTAAGACAATAAAAGACTTTGCTCAACCTAGAAAAGAAGCCAGTGGCAGATGTACTAAGACCACAAACAGGTCATGTTTCTGCTATGTAGGACTCCTGCATAGGTAATGTGGGAGACAGTTAATCCCATATAACAGCCCTCAGAGTATCCACAACTACAGGCGTTTCTGTAACCTAACAAGAAAAATTTAAGACCCTACACATACTCTCTCCAGTCAGCAGACCTGAAAGTTGATGTTTCCAACCCCCCAGCCCCCTAACTCCATATCTGGAAAACAATGAAGTTATTTAACTAATGACATAGATTGAATTTACCTGAGAACACAGAAGTTGAGCCTGAAAAACCTTTAAAAGGAAATGGTGAGGGGACTGGGCAGTAGTGAACCTGGTTAAGTGCACAGATCACCATGTGCAAGGACCTGGGTTTTAGCAGCCTCCTACCCCCCAACCCCCAACCTACAGGGGGAACACATGAACAGTGAAGCTGGTCTGTGGGCATTTATCTTTCTCTTCCCTTCTTTCTCTTCCTTTCCCACTGAATTTCCTTCTGTCCTGTCAAATAAAAAGAAAGAGGGAAAGAAAGAAACAGAGAGGAAGGGAGGGAGGGAGGGAGGAAGAAGAAAGAGAGAGGGAGGGAGGGAGGGAAGGAGGGAGAGAGAGAGAGAGAGAGAGAGAGAGAGAGAGAGAGAGAGAGAGAAAGAGGGAAAGAGAGAGACAGAAAGTAAAGATGGCTGGCAGGAGTGGTGAATTCATCTTGCCCACACCAAGCCTTGCCTCAGGGATAACCCTGGTGGCAAAAAAAGAGAAAGGGGCCGTGTAGTTTGAAGATGGATTCTGGACTGAGATATCACTGCCCCTGCATTTTGCAATGCTTATTTTCTCCTTCTGTTTCTGCTGCTTCTGCTGCTTCTCTTTCTCCTCCTCCTCCTCCTTTGCCTTCCCTCTCCTTTCCCCCTCCTTATTCTCCCATTCCTTTTTTTTTTTTCTTTTGGTCACTAGGACTTATGTCTCCAGGACTCCACTGTTGCTGGCATTCACTCTCCCCCCCCCTTTTATTTCGTTCTTCTCCTCTGAGACAGAGAGAAGAAAGGCACCTGTAGCAGTGCTCTATCACCGGTGAAGCTTCCCTCCTGCAGGTGGGGGCTGGGGTCCTCTGTGCACTGTAATGTATGTGCTCTACCGGGTGGCCCCTACAGTTTTGATAAGGTATTTTTTCCTAGTACACATGAAATGCTGGGTTTTTATAGATATCAGGCTGACAAACCTTTGCACTGTGCCATGGCTGATGCTAGAAAAGACTGTGTTTTTTTTTTTTTTTAAAGCTGTGACTCTGCCAAGCCACTTAGATATTGCAAGACTGGCAGGTCCCTGAGGCAAACAAAGCAGGATCGTAACTTGAAGAGTCTACAAGCCCCTGCACAAAAGGTCACCAGTGACCTAGAGACTGCTAATGCCTCTGTCCCTGTTGCCAAGGGCCTAACTGCACTTCAACAGCAGCTGGTCAGTGGAGGCCAGAGGACCAGCAGGTCACTTTTCTTTCCTGTGAAACACAATGGAGAAGCCCCTGAGCAGGTGTTGAGATCAGTGAAAGTGCCACAGGAAGTCCCTGCAGAAGAGGACATGGGGTAGAGGTAGGTAGAGGGTCACAGGGGAAGCTAGGGGCTGTAGCCACTGCTTAATCTGAACTGACACCCTGAATATTTACATTTGGAGCTGAAAGTTGACTATTAGTGGTTAATTTGGAGGAGGGAGCAGGAGAGCGGGTTTTAGAGGTGTTCAGGTAACAAGGGAAGTGAGGCAAGAGAGCGAAGGAAGGTCCAGCTGCAGTCCCACGGGCCAGAGCGACTGTCAGGGCACTCTGGGGTCAGTCCACGGTCCAAGAGACCTGTGAGGGAGGACAGCCATTCTTGTCCTCCAAGAAGGGCCTTCTGGCTTGGGTTAGCTATTTTGCTGTCCTGAGGAATATGAACTGAAGTCATCTAATTGAGGAAACCAATACTAGCATTTCTGGAACTGGGTCCAAAAAAATAAATAAATAAAACTGGGTCCAAAAAATAAATAAATGAATAAATAAATAAAAAGTATGGCGCACACCCTGTGAGGGCACAGGTTATCATTAGCAAAGGCCCAGCTTCAAGCCCCTGGCCCCAGCCTGCAGGGGGGAAGCTTCAAGAACAATGAAGTAGTGCTTTCAGGTGTGTCTCTTTCTTCCTATCTCTTTTCCTGCCTTGATTTCTCTCTGTTCTATCAAAAGAAAGGAAAAAATTAAAAATCAAAGAACTCACAGTGATTTAGAGCCTGTCAGTGGGGTTGGAAGGGCTGGGGATGTGCCCTTGCACTTTCTTCTAGGATAGTCAGTTCCCATACTGCTTCTAAAAAGGTCCAAGACTCTGTGAAAGGAGATGTTTCCATCTAGAATAAGGCAGGTTCATTCATTTCTGGTGACTGTTTTAAGACATTCACACATATGTGCCACATGCATGAGCATAGACATACGCACTGACTTGAACCAGTATTAAGTTGCTGTCTCACACACTTTATTATCTATTTTTAAACAAATTTAATTAATTTTATTTATTGGATAGAGACAGCCAGAAATTGAGAAGGTAGGGGGAGACAGAGAAGGAGAGACAGAGAGACACCTGAAGACCTGCTTCACCATGTGCAACTTTACCCGGCAAGTGGGGACCAGGGGCTCAAATCTGGGTCCTTGCTCAAGGAATCCACAACGATTGGAGTACAGCTATTTTTCTTTCTTTTTTGCTAGAGACAGAGAGAAACTGAGAGGGATGGGGGAGATAGAGAAGGTGAGAGGAGAGACACCTGCAGCACTACTTCACTGTTTGTGAAGCCTCTGCTCTGCTGGGGAGAACTAGAGGCTTGAACTTGGGTCCCTGAGAATGGAAATGTGTGTGCTTTCTTGAGTGCACCACCATCAGGCCCTCCAAAATATCTCATTTAGAAAACAAATCTAGGGTGGTCCGGGAGGTGTCGCAGTGGTAAAGCTTTGGACTCTCAAGCATGAAGTCCCGAGTTCGATCCCCGGCAGCACATGTGCCAGAGTGATGTCTGGTTCTTTCTCTACTCTCCTATCTTTCTCATAAATAAAAATTAAAAAAAAAGAAAACAAATCTAGGTCTTCACATGCCATACATCAGACAAGAAACTAATCACCAAAATATATAAAGAGCTCAGCAAACTTAGCACCAAAAAACAAATGACCCCATCCAAAAATGGGCAGAGGATATCAACAAAACATTCACCTCAGACGAGATCCAAAAGGCTAACAAACATATGAAAAACTGCTTTAGGTCACTGATTGTCAGAGAAATGCAAATTAAGACAACACTAAGATACGACCTCACTCCTGTAAGAATGGCATACATCAAAAAAGACAGCAGCAACAAATGCTGGAGAGGCTGTGGGGACAGAGGAACCCTTTTGCATTGCTGGTGGGAATGTAAATTGGTACACCCTCTGTGGAGAGCAGTCTGGAAAACTCTCAGAAGGCTAGACATGGACCTTCCATATGATCCAGTAATTCCTCTCCTGGGGTTATACCCCAAGGACTCCATAACACCCAACCAAAAAGAGGTGTGTACTCCTATGTTCATAGCAGCACAATTCATAATAGCTAAAACCTGGAAGCAACCCAGGTGCCCAACAACAGATGAGTGGCTGACAAAGCTGTGGTATATATACACAATGGAATACTATGCAGCTATCAAGAACAATGAACCCACCTTCTCTGACCCATCTTGGTCAGAGCTAGAAGGAATTATGTTAAGTGAGCTAAGTCAGAAAGATAAAGATGAGTATGGGATGATCCCACTCATCAACAGAAGTTGAGTAAGAAGATCTGAAAGGGAAACTAAAAGCAGGACCTGACCAAATCGTAAGTAGGGCACCAAAGTAAAAACCCTGTGGTGAGGGGTAGACATGCAGCTTCCTGGGACAGTGGGGGGTGGGAGTGGGTGGGAGGGATGGGTCACAGTCTTTTGGTGGTAGGAATGGTGTTTATGTACACTCCTAGTAAAATGTAGTCATATAAATCACTAGTCAATTAATACGAGAGGGGGAAAATCAATTGTATGTCTCGAAGTTTTTCAAAACACAAACTGAATCTTTTTAATATATAGGCTGGTAATTGATATGCAGACTCTCTCAAAAGCCTAGACCAAGTAGATCAGAAGCAACCAATAGCACAGCTATATACAAGATACTGGGTACTGTACAGCAAACCCTAACAAAAGGACTTTTCAAAGTTAACCCAATTACCAAATAATGTGATAATAACATTAGCTATCGATTGTCTTTTTGAACCCTAAGACAGCAGGAACCTCACATCTCCACTATAGAGCCTCTACTTCCCCCAGTCCTGGAACCCTTGGATAGAGCCCACTTTCCCGCATGCCTCTCCCAATCCATATCAAATAATATTGCATCTGCCGATCACAACCTAACCAACACAACGATTGCCACTTCAACATGCTTCACTTCAGACTGTGTCCAGAGACTTCACGTGTGGAATGACAACCCTTCAGCTTCATTACTCTGGTGAAACCTTTCCTTTCATAGTATACTCTAATTCCATCTCAGGTGGTTCACTTTCTAACAAAGTCCCAAAACCTAGATATACACCAGTTTCTGTGAGAGAGAGCTTATGTTCACACGTATCCATAAACTAGTGCAAAATATATACCTGAAAGCAGAAGTACACTGAAGTTTGCAGTGAGTACCCCCCTAACACTTCCTCTTCACTATTCCAAGCTTTGGGTCCATGACTGTTCAATAATTAGTTTGGCTTCGTATGTTAACTCTCTTTTCAGTCACCAGGTTCCAGACGTCATCAGGATGCTGGCCAGGCTTCCCTGGACTGAAGACCCCACCAATGTGTCCTGGAGCTCAGCTTCCCCAGAGACCCATCCTACTAGGGAAAGAGAGAGGCAGACTGGGAGTATGGACCGAACAGTCAACGCCCATGTTCAGCGGGGAAGCAATTACAGAAGCCAGACCTTCCACCTTCTGCAACCCACAATGACCCTGGGTCCATGCTCCCAGAGGGCTAGAGAATGGGAAAGCTATCAGGGGAGGGGGTGGGATATAGAGATTGGGTGGTGGGAATTGTGTGGAATTGTACCCCTCCTACCCTATGGTTTTGTTAATTAAGCCTTTCTTAAATAAAAAAGAAAACAAATCTAGGGAGTTGGGCGGTAGCGCAGCGGGTTAAGTGCACGTGTCATAAAGTGCAAGGACAGGCAGAAGGATCCCAGTTCGAGCCCCCAGCTCCCCACCTGCGGGGAGTCGCTCCACAGGCGCAGGCGGTGAAGCAGGTCTGTAGGTGTCTGTCTTTCTCTCACCTTCTCTGTCTCCCCCTCCTCTCCCCATTTCTCTCTGTCCTAACAACGATAACATCAATAACAACAATAACTACAACAACAATAAAAAGACAAGGGCAACAAAAGGCAAAATAAATAAATAAAATTCAAAAAAGAAAGCAAATTTAACCCATTCTGAAATCAATTCATTCATAACTAGGCAGATGCCAATCATACAAGGTCTGAGTAAAAACACTACAGAAGGCAGAATTGCTGTTCTTTTCCCCTAGAACCCAATATGGTCTAGAGAAGACAAAAAGAGAGAAGGTTTTAGTCCTCACTTCTGTGTCTGAGGCAAGTAACTCAACAGTCTCTACAAATTAGCAGTGTCACAGTCAGTTTTGGGACCTGTCAAAAGCAATTTGTTGGTAATAATAAAGCAACCAATTTTGCCAATGATTTCTTCCTTTATAAATTAGATTAATGTGTTTAATATGCTAGGAATTCTTTGGTTGCAGCTGAGAGCTCGCTAAATTGAATTAGTTAGGGCAAGAAAAGGAACTTCCAGCAAGCTTGAGGTACATAAAAGATCCGAAGGGTCAGATGAATGCCACCAGAAACCGAGAAGTTGGGATCCCCAGGGCCTACTCTTCTCACGTTTCAAACCTACTTCTCTTGGTATGTTGGATTTGGTCTCACAGAGTCTAAGTTACAGCTAAGGCAGCTGACATGAGAGAGACTGGAGAACAAGTGAGGTTGCTATATGGTACTGCTACAGAAAGTCTCTACTAATAAGTGTGTGAATCACCTACAAAGACCAGTGATACTTTTCTGCTTTCAGCACTTATGCTATTGGTCAGGTCCTGTATTGTGTCTGGTCTGAATCTTAGTCTTTCAAGGGAGATGTGCAGAAATGTAAAAGGAATTCAGCCCATTATATCTGATCTCTGCAAGAATATTATCAGGAGGACTGGGCTCGGCAGCTCCACAGAGGGCACAGCCTGACAGGAAATTAGCAAGTTGCAGCAACGCAAATATAGACTATACTGTAGGGGAAAAAATACAACTGATGGTGAGGGCTGGGAGGTGTAGGGCTCAGTCTTCTAAGCAGGATATGAAATCTCTATCATTACAGAGTAGCAAATAGACGAAATTCTGTGTCCATATGTTGAAAAGCCCAGTATCTGAAATATATATACCACCAGCTCAGTTTCTGTCTCCTCCAGGGTGTGACTGAACTTTTTCTTTTCTTTCAGCTATCCCTCACACCTTCTGTTATTGGGTAGTTTGCTTACTGCACATCTATGTGTTTTTCTCGCTTTATTTTCTACAACACGGGGAATGTGGTTGAGGTTTATATTCCTCAAGTAAATCTGCTGTCTGAAAGGAACCACCTGTTGGTGATATCAGAGGTGGAAACATAAAACAGAAAGGAACTAAGCCATCTGTGTCTGTCCTAAGCTTGGTTCGTCAACCAAACCATAGGCATTGCACATTAGAAGCTTCACAAGGGAACCGGGTGGTAGCAGCATCAGGTTAATCGCACACAGCGCAAAGCTCAAGGACCCTTGCAATGACCCAGTTCCAACCCCTGGCTCCCTACCTGCAGGGGGGTCGTTTCATGGGCTGTGAAGCAGGTTTGCAGGTGTGTCTATCTTTCTCCCCCTCCAAGCCCATCTTCCCCTCCTCTCTTGATTTCTCTCTATTCTATCCAACAACAAGGGCAATAAAAAGGGAAAAATGGCCTCCAGAAGCAGTGGATTCTTTTTTTTTAAATATTGATTCATTCCTTTTTGTTGCTTTTTTATTGTTATAGTCATTGTTGGGTAGGACAGAGAGAAATAGAGAGAGAGGATAGAAAGACAGACACCTGCAGACCTGCTTCACCGCCTGTGAAGTGACTCCCCAGCAGATGGAGATCAGGGGCTTCAAACTGGGTCCTTACACCAGTCCTTGCACTTTGAGCCACCTGCCCTTAACCCACTGCACTGCTGCCTGAATCCCCAGAAGCAGTGGATTCTTGGTGTAGGCCCTGAGCCCCAGCGATAACCCTGGTGATGAAAAAAAAAAAGCCTCACACAACTTTTTTAATATAGATAAAAGGGAAGCATTGACAACACCATAGGATAAGAGGGGTAAAACTCCACACAATTCCCACCACCAGATCTCCGTATCCCATCCCCTCCCATGATAGCTTTCCTATTCTTTAACCCTTGGGAGTATGGACCCAAGGTCATTGTGGGATGCAGAAGGTGGAAGGTCTGGCCTCTGTAATTGCTTCCCCGCTGAACATGGGCATTGACAGGTGGACCCATACTCATAGCCTGCCTCTCTCTCCCTCGTGGGGCGGGGTTCTGGGGAATCGGAGTTCCAGGACATATTGGTGGGGTTGTCTGTCCAGGGAAGTCTGGTCAGCATCATTCTAGTATCTGGAACCTGGTAACAGACAAAGCCAAACAAATTGTTGAACAATTATGAACCTACAGGCTGGAGTAGTGCAGATGAAGAGTTGGGGGTCCTCCATTTTGGAGATAGCTAGTAGACATATTTTCGTTATATTCCAAAGGGCCTGTGGCTATACTAGTTTTTTTTTTCCCTGAACCTGAAATCTGATATGCAGATGGATCCAAGTTATTGTCTGGGGAGATGATGTCATGGCTGGAAAAGGAACAGAAAGCTTGATTATTGTTGTTGTTGTTGATGATGTCATTGTTGGATAGGACAGAAAGAAATGGAGAGAGGAGTGGAAGACAGAGGGGGGAGAGAAAGTTAGACATCTGCAGACCTGCTTCACCACCTTTGAAGCGATTCCTCTGCAGGTAGGGAACTGGGGGCTCCAACCGGGATCCTTAAGTTGGTCCTTGCCCTTTGCCTCCACCTGCACTTAATTCGATGTGCTACCGCCTGACTCCCCACACATTTTTTGTCAGCATGTTGATAGAATAGCTAATCTGCTTTTCACATGGCTGGTGTCTATTCTGTGTTCTTCTCTAGGTCAAATGTGAGCACCCCAGTTTCATTATTTAAATGTATGCATGTGTGTGTAATTCTTGCACAATTAACACTATTAGTAGGGTCTGTGTAAGAGGCTCAAAAAGTATGCAGTTGGCTGGAAAGTAGCTCATTTTGTAAGAGTTGTCTAGGTTTGAGTTCCAGCCCCACATGGGCCACCTCTCCAGATTCAAAGGGGGTCTCGAAACTTTACATCAGGCTCAACCTGACGCTGTTGACTGACTATGGAAGAAGGGCAAATGCTAGAAGAAGAAGAATGGGAATGTGTTTTGGAATTAGGGTAAACTCCAGTGCTCTTATTTTTTAAAATATTTTATTTTATTCATAGGAGGTAAGACAGAGAGAAACAAACAAATAGAGAGATACCCATAGCATTGCTTCATTGCTTCTGAAACTTACCCCCTGAAGAAGGGGTCAGGGGCCCAAACCCCTGGTCCTTGCACATTGCAACACATGCACTCAACCAGGTGCCCCACCACTTGACCTTTTGTTGTTCCTTCTCTATCTAAAATGGAAAAAAACAAAGGAAAAATAGACCTGGGCGTCATGAAATTGCTCGTATGTGAGGTCCCAGAGATTAAAAAAACAAGATGAGGGGCAAAATATATACCTCAAAATAAAAGTGCTTAATAGCCCTCTGTGATAATGTTTAGAACTATTTAGCTCAGCAATCTAGTAGAAAGGCCTAAAGAAGGCATCATAAATTTTCTAATCAAATATTTATTACTTCTGCTTAGATATCATCCTCTCCTATCCCCTACTTCACTTCCCTCAATCGCTTTACCTATTCAACTAATTACACAAAAGAAAGTAAGATACCTCTCTTAATCACTTTTGACAACATCAGCATTATTTTCACCCCTGATAATCTTTAGAAGAAACACTGTATATAGTTGGCAAAGAGAAATATTGGAAAAAAATATCTATCAACTAAAGGACAATTGTCTGTATGATAACCTTTATTAGAATCACTAAATGAGTAAATATAGTAAAACTCAAGATTAGCTTAGCCCCCACTAAAATCCTAAGTGTATTTCCTCCCCAGCTTGAAGCCAGACCCCATAAACCTAACACTATTTTGGATATAATAACGTTTTAACAACTGGAAGAAAGTCTAAGCTTGTCAGGTAAAGAGGGGACACTGGAAAAGGGCAAGAGATTGGCTCACTTAATGATGGAGGTCTCTTGGTCACTGTCAAGCCAACATCACCCTAGTCAGGGAATCCTCAGATTCCCCCATACTTTCAATGGGCCTAGACCTCTAATAGATCTTTCTCTCCACCATCACCAGTTACTTTCATCAGGAATGTCACTATAAGCCCTTTTGTGGGCTTCCTCGGGACCTTGCCCTCACTATGAACTAGCAATGATAAGGACTGCTCCACTCTCCAAAGACTGGGCTGTTCTACTCTGTCTGCCACTCAAGAAAGCTGGTCTTGAAATGAATGCAGCCTAGAATGTCCTCAGCGGTGACCATGAACAGCGAGTTCAGACTGATTGGGACTCAGAGCTTATATAGGCTTCTGTGAATAGATATGGGCCTTGGGTCAAATCAATATGGTAAGTAGTTTAATTATATTTATGTATTTTTTTCAAGTTTTGGAGCCATTCTCTGCCCAATCCAACTTTCTGATCCTATTTTCAACTCTGACATCATTATCCCAGAAAGTATGTTTAGTCTACCTGCAGGTCAGTTATCAGGTTCCAGAAAAATTACCACAGTCATGGGTCCATAGGAACATATCCAAAATAGACTTACTAGCTTCTGTCCACCTATTCCCATATGCTCTCCTACTTATTGGTTCCTGTTTATTAAACATTTCATTCTGCTTTATATCTTACTGCATTTCAGTCACCAAGTTGTAAATGCTACTATGATTCCTTCCTGAGCTCCCTAGGCAGATAACCTCACCAATATGTCCCAGAATCTCACCTGTCCAGGTCCCTACCCCATCAGGGAAAGACAGGCTGGGAATATGGATCAACCTTGCAATGCCCATGTCCAGTGGAGAAGCAATTATAGAAGCCAGACCTTTCACCTTCTGCACCCCATAAAGAATTTTGGTCCATACTCCCAGAGGGGTAAATGACCAGATGACCAGAGGACTCTGAACTCTTCCAACTTCATCAGGACCTGGAGACAGAAGATGGGGGGAGGAAAAAGAAAGAAGGAAAAAAAGGGAGAAAGAAAGAAAGAAAGAAGGACACTTAGAGGACCACAGGAAAAAAAATGGGCAAATATATATAAATATAGGTACTTATAGAAATAATAGTCAACCCATATTCATATCTGTGATCTTGGCAGAACTACTGCAGTTTCCAATGGAGGGACTAGGAACACAGAGCTCTGATGGTGGGAAAGGTGTGGAATTATACCCATGTTATAGTATAATTTTGTAAATACATATTAAATCACTCATAAAAATAAAAGATGAAATGGCACAATTCCCTCTCCCCCTTCCGCATTCATGTCTACTGTAGATGCATGTGTCTGAGAGAACTTCACCCGGAATCTAGACTTAGTATTTGCACTTTAGGGATATGTTCCCTCTTCTTTTTTTCCTTTATTTTTTTTATTTAAGAAAGGATTAATTAACAAAACCATAGGGTAGGAGGGGTACAACTCCACACAATTCCCACCACCCAATCTCCATATCCCACCCCCTCCCCTGATAGCTTTCCCATTCTCTATCCCTCTGGGAGCATGGACCCAGGGTCATTGTGGGTTGCAGAAGGTAGACTACTCAGCTGTAAAAAATGGTGACTTCACCGTTTTCAGCCGATCTTGGATGGACCTTGATATGTTCCCTCTTGTTGCAGACTTTGAACCCTCTGACAACTATGTGGAGAAGCTTAAGCTGCCCTGCCAGAGGATGAGGGTCCACATGCAGAGAGAAGTTATGCAGTGGAGATACCCTTTAGATACACCATCTGGTTGAGTCCATCCTAGACCTTAGTCAGACAACCCACTGACCTCCATCTCAGGAGCAGCTTCCAAAGATGAATGGAAACTAAATTAGTCTGGATCTAAATGAGCACTGGCTGGTGTGCAGAATCATGAACCACATAACAGGATCATTTAAAACCACTCAGCTGGGAGTCAGGCCATTGTGCAGTGGGTTAAGTGCACGTAGTGCAAAGCACAAGGACCAGCGTAAGCACAAGGATCCCGGTTCGAGCCTCTGGCTCCCCACCTGCAGGGGAGTCGCTTCACAGGTGGTGAAGCAGGTCTGCAGGTGTCTATCTTTCTCTCCCCTTCTCTGTCTTCCCCTCCTCTCTCCATTTCTCTCTGTCCTATCCAACAAGGACGACATCAATAACCACAACAAGGGCATCAAAAGAGAAAATAAATAAATATTTAAAAAAAACACTCAGCTGCTATCGCATAGTAAATATTATAGAATTAATAGAGTGTGTAATCTCAGCAATTGCAGGAGTCACTTTTGATTTCTTCCTTTCAGGGAGTAGGGAAGATTTTATTAATTAAAGAAACCAATAACAATACATAAAGACTAATATTTTAAATTCCCGGGGATGACACAAATATGATCTTAATGTTGAGTTTCTTTTAAGTCATTTATTATGTAGGAAATGACAAAAATGGTGGACCTTTCTCCAAAGCCATTTTCTCATTTATTTCTTGCAACTACTTTCATAAATGTGTGTATTCTTCCTATGTAAGCTTTTATTAGAAATATGTGTATGCTTGTGAATGGTTTATTTAAATAGGAAATTTATCTTGACTCAATGAGACCAATATCAGTTAGTCATATGTAAATTCCTATCATATATAAAAGCCTCAGCATATTTTTTACCCCACAATTGCTTCTAACATTAAATACCACATGTCTATTAAATTACATGTACCTATATTTCCTTATGTATAAATGGGGTTGTTAACTAGAAAGAGTTTGAATCATTTAGTGTTCAAGTTCTCCATTTTTCCCCCCCAAAATTGCAAATTCTCCAAATTAGCAACAATGCTTTAAGTTTTGAATCACTAAGAAAAAAAATACTTAAGTTATTTTTTCAGTGGGGAGGTTAAGGGCTAAAAGCATCATTTTTGAAAGTTAGAAAATTCTAGGGAGTCCGGTGGTAGCGCAGCGGGTTAAATGCATGTGGTGCAAAGCACAAGAACCTGCATTTGAGGCCCCAGCTCCCCACCTGCAGGGGAGTCGCTTCACATGTGGTGAAGCAGGTCTGCAAGTGTCTCTTTCTTTCCCTCTCTCTGTCTTCCCCTCCTCTCTCCATTCCTCTCTGTCCTGTCCAATGACAACAACAGCAATAACAACAACAATAACTACAACAACAATAAAACAAGGGCAACAAAAGGTAAAATAAATAAATAAATATAAAAAAAGAAAATGCTATAAAGAACATTATAGACAGACGTTTAAATGTGATAATAGCTAACATATTTTATTCAAATGGGAAATACTATCATATTTTATTGAGTCTGATAAAATATATTTTAAAAACCCTATTTATTTATTATTAAATAGAGACAGAGAGAAATTGAGAGGAGACTGGGGATAGATATAGGGAATGAGACAGACACCTGCAGCCCTGCTTCACCACTCATTGAGCTTTCCCCTTGCAGGTGGGGACCAGGGTCTTGAACGTGAGTCCTTGCACACTGTAATGTATGTGTTTAAGCAAGTGCACCATGCCTGAACCCCTATAATACAATATTTTCAGTAATGTCCTTTATCATTTCCACATTTATCTGTTGTGCTTGTCTTTTTCTTATTGCTTTTCAAAAATTATTTGTATGATATTTACCTCTTGATTTTCATAAATGTGCAAATATTTCTTTCCAGCTTGGTTTTTGAGTTCCACTTTGTCTATAGCATGTTAGCATTCAGAAATTCATATTGTGATACTAATTAATGTAATCAATCTTTTTATTTAATAATGTAGACTTCTTTTATCTTCTATTTTTCATTTAAAATTATTTTTATCTCATAATTGCAAGAGATTTACCTATATATTCTCTATTGGTTTTATGCTTTTCCACTATTTCATGTGGAATTGAGCTTGGGGTAGAGTGAAGAAGGGGTCATATATTAGTCTGGGACTGAGGAAACAGAAGAATAGCTGTGTGAACGACTTTCATTCCGGAAGCTCTGATATCTTGGTTTTATTTCCCCAGCTCCACCATAAGCCACAGCCGAGCAGTGCTCTGGTTTTTCTGTATCATTTTCTCTGTATCTTTCATTAACAGTAAATAAGTAAGTAGATATTTAAAAGTAAAAATATACATTAGTCTAGAAATTTCCATTACTTATTTATAACCATAGTATTTTCCGTACTGATTCAATCTCTCATTAAATAATGGAAACTTTAAATGCTTAGTTCTGTTTCTAATTTTTCTATTCTTCTCTGTTGACTTGACGGTTTGTATTTGTTCAATTTCTCATTCTTATATTTACTATAACTTCAATATTGTAAGTTGTGATGAACAGTAATATGTGTCACTACTCTTCACTTTTATTTTGCACAACTATCTTAGTTATTCCTACTCACCTATTTTATTTAAGAACCAGTGTTTTAAACCCCACGGATTACATATTACCTCTAAAAACTAAACTATATGAATCACATTTACAATACTGAGTTTTTCCTAGTAGAATAACATCTATTTCTCAATTTATTTAGGCCCTATTTTACTTTGTTGTTGCTGCCAGTTCTGGGACTTATGACATGCACAATTCCTTCACTCCTGGCAGACACATTTTTTCTTCAGTGAGAGGTAAGAGAAGAGAGGAAGAAAGAGACAGAAAGAACAGCAGAGATACCACAAGCACTGCTCCCCCAGTTGTGAGACTTCTCTTGAGCGTACCTATGACTACACACACACTAAAGTGTGGCCTCTACCAAGTGAGCCATCTCCTACCTATTCCACTTATTTAATTTTCTTGACGAGTATTCTTTCTTTTTTTGCCACCTGGATTATTGTTGGGGCTCAGTGTCTTCCCCCCAAAATTCACCACTGCTGGTGGCCATTTTTTATCTTTCCCTTTACAGGACACAGAAACTAAGAGAGAAGGGAAAGATAGAGATGAAGAGAGATAGACAGATACTTGCTTGACGATTCATAAAGCTTTCCCCTCGCAAGTGGAGAGCAGGGGCTCAAACCTGGGTCCTTGCACATGGTAATGTGCATGCTTAACCAGGTGCATCACTGCCTGACTCTCAGCTTCCCTTTCTTTTCATAGGAGTCCTGCCAGATTTTATTAGATTTTCCCAAGGAACAGTGGAGCACACAGGACTTGAATGTGAGGGGTTCCAGATCTGATCCCCAGCACCACCCACAGCCAGAGTTGATCAGTGATCTGGTAGAGAGTTTAAAACATCCCTTGTTATGAAGTGGAGAAAGAGACCCTTCTAGAATCCTTAGAAACTGAGCCTGAGTTTGCACTAATAGCATGTAATGGAAGGCACCAACAGAGACCCCATTATTAGGGTGAGTTCTTGTGCAAGTCAGTTGACAAATAGGTTTTGGTCTAAATTTATCTCAATTTAGGTTTTACTAAATCATTCAATTCACTCTGTACGTATTTCCTGGGGTTTTAAATGTACGACCACATAGATATTTTTTATTGTTTTAACATCTAGCAGAACCTTTGCTTAAGCTTCCATCTCTATGATTTAGTCACAAATGGGAAATATTGCATCCCCGAGAAAATGTGTATATTCATATCACAATTAAAGGCAGGAAAAGATTCAAGGATGATAATACCCATAGTACCTTTTTAATTTATCTGACATTTACGACAAAGGATCTTAGCAGATGGTTGTAAAATATAAGATAGATTGAAGGAGTGGTAATCTCAATCACAGCTGTTTTTCAAGTGTCTCTTTTACTGAGAAGCTTAGCACAGCTTCAGCTACATGGTATGCGGCTACTAATTCAGACAATACTATTGTCTGCAGTCCTAATTTCCGATAATAAAAAACTTGAAATTAGTTTGCCTTTATAGGACAAGGAAAGCAATATACCTTCGTGCCCCACTTGAAAGGATGCTAGATCTTATACTTTATATCATAATGTAGTCAGTCTAGCATCGATTGTTTTAAGTTTCCATAGGACATCAACTGACCAGGAAGCCAAATCTCAAATCTTTGAAAACAAGCTTAGATTTTAGGGTAAAATATTAATTTAATTACATTACTTAATTAATGGGGGGGGGGGGGAGTTGGCCAGAGAGAAATCAGTTGGGAAAAGGGAGACAGGAGAAAAGAGAGAGAGACACTGTTTCACCACTTGTGAAGCTCCCCCCTCCCCCCAACCCCCACCCCACAGGTTCGGATGAGGGCCTTGAACCTGGTCCTTGTGCACTGCAATATGTGTACTCAACCAGGTGTGCCACCACCTGGGCCCCCTGCAGGGGTCTCTTCACAGGCAGTGAAGCAGGTCTGCAGGTGTCTATCTTTCTCTCCCCCATGTGTCTTCCCATCTCTCCATTTCTCTCTGTCCTATCCAACAATGACGACATCATCAACAACAACAACTGCAACAATAAAACAACAAGGGCAACAAAAGTGAGTAAATAAAAAAATAAATATTTTTAAAAATATATTTTAAAAATATTTTTAAAAAATATTTTAAAATATTTATTTAAAATAAATATTTTTAAAACTTTAAAGTTGTACAGCTTTCCATTTGATTTTATTTGTTGAATTCTTTGCAAGCTAATTCTCTTATAAGTCAAACATCCCCAAAGCTTAAATGTTGTAGAGTCCTATACATCAAGGTGATGTATAAAAATGTCTCATCACTCACTTTCTGTACTTATTACTTTGCAACTGGTTTCTTTACCCATTTTAGCTGGTAAAGAACATTCCCTAGACAGGTAACAATATATTTTTTTAGATAGACACCGAGAGCGCGAGCGAGTGAGCCAGCGAGAGAGACCACAGCACTGAAGCTGCATTCAACGTAGTGAGAGCAGGGCTCAAATCTAGGCAGCACACTTGACAAGGCAGCGCACTATCCAAGTGAACTACTTTGCCAGCCCTCAGCAGCAATTTAGAGATCACGGTTTGAGTAGCACTACTCTGAATGTCTATGGAAGCTAGGAAGATAGATAGATGTGTATATGCACATACATCATCTATAGGCAGAAAATAAATGTAAATGTATATTTGGATAACAAAGATAAGTGGTTTAATTTATTTTCCAAGGTCTACATTTATGTATGTAGGAATATATATATATATGTATATATATATATATATATATATATACACATATGAACACACATGCAGCAATCATAGAACAAGTAATTGAGAGACTGAGAACCATGCTGGTATACCAATGAAGACTTTACTTATGCTGTGATGCATGACACTATAAAGCACAATTGCTGCATTTTTTAAATAAAAATTGTTATTGATTTATTTATTCCCCTTTGTTGCCCTTGTTGTTTTATTGCTGTAGTCATTATTGTTGTTGTTGAGCATGTCGTCATTGTTGGATAGGACAGAGAGAAATGGAGAGAGGAGGGGAAGACAGAGAGGGGGAGAGAAAGATAGACACCTGCAGACCTGCTTCACCGCCTGTGAAGTGACTCCTCTGCAGGTGGGGAGCCAGGGGCTTGAATCGGGATCCTTATGCTGGTCCTTGTGCTTGGCGCCATGTGCTGCACTGCCGCCTGACTCCCCAACTGCTGCATTTCTATGTTCCCCCCACCCACTAAACAGGAAGCATAGCATTTGCTTGTCCTCTGGTTCTTGGAGGTAAAATATACCTCACTCAGAAACATTGATTCAGAGTATTTATTAACCATCATAGACTGCCATAGAATGGTGCTCAGTAGGTTCCAATTCTGCCCCTTGGGTCATGTAATCCAGATGGTAGAAGGTCCATGGTGGACATGGATGCTCTGCTACCTGAGACTGTTGGCTAACTCTAACAGATGTCAGAGGAGACATCCGAGGTTCTGGTGAAGAGACATAACGTCTCTATCATGCAGCTACTTTTCACTTAAGAAATAGCTTCTTGTGGTCCTGGAGGCGGTGCAGTGATAAAGCCTTAGGCTCTCAAGTATGAGGTCCTGAGTTCGATCCCCGGCAGCTCATGTACCAGAGTGATGTCTGGTTTTTTCTCTCTTGTCCTGTCTTTCTCATAAATAAATAAAATATTTTTTTAAAAAAAGAAGAAATAGCTTCTTGTGAGGTACTGAGTATAGAATAGAGGGAACACCTGACATTGAACACCAAGATAAATGACTAAAGCCTTTAGTGGCAGAGGTGTAAGAAGGCAAGTCCAAACATTAGTCACCATTTCACACTCTGCTTGAGGTACATATGATCACGTTCAAAGAAATCCACAAGCCTAACTTAGAGACATGGAACAGAACAAGAAAGCATACTCAGCTCTCTCAGCTGTCTAAGAGAAAAAAGTCTAAGAGAAGCAACTGCAAAACTAGGAAGATCACTCCTCCAATGGAGGGACAATGGGTGAGTGAACATTTGTGAACAATGGAATCATCTGTCATATTTAGCAAACTATGAAGAGAGCAGGTGGATCCGAAAGTCACCATGGAATGTAAGTGGTACTCTTGGGAAACAGGCTCAGACAGATCCAGGAAACACAAGTGTGCTATTGGAACAGATACTGTCCAAACTTACCTTCGAAGAGTCTTGCAACTCATATGTATAATTTAGTCTTGACGTGATGAGGTTCCTGGGAACACCGACTGAGGAAGTAAAAATATTCAGCCTGATTCTCAGATGTGTCAGTAAAAAATGTTAGCATGAACAATAAATTAATGATCATCTTGAGATCTCAAATGCATGGACAACAATAAAAGGAAATCTTCTGGGCAGGGGTTGTAGATAATCATTCCTCTTGATCAGAGGGAGAGGTGGCAAGAAAAATATAGACTGACAACTGACAAAATGCCTTGAGTGATTCATCAGAGTAAAATCATGCAGATGAGGAAAACTGGGCAAGAGTTGCCTGGTTAGAATAAAGAAGGATATATTTTTTTCCCTTACACCACTGCCCACAGAAAACATGCATTGTAGAGCTACCTAGTAACCAGGTGAGGAGGGGATTTCTCTGATGGATGTCAGTCATTCTCTTTTCTCAGCCACCCTGGTGTGTGGTCAGTAGGCTTTGATGGCAGAGATGGGGACCAGGAATGGCTCCAACATTTAGGCTTGTTTTCATCAAGGAAGGTGAAGGTCACATGTAGGTAGATCTCTCTGGTAATGCCTATGACAACAGAGGGAGCATACATGTGATCCTACTCCTTGGAGTACCCATCAACCATTTAGCAGAGATTGAATCCACTGGATTAATCCCATACCAAAGCAGAATTATTAGACTAAGTAAACCATGTGCACATGCCTCAACCATCACTATCATCCAAGGCTTACTGAACAGTATGTCATATCAAAGGACACACACAAATGCTCAGGAAGTGGTTCAACAATCCAGTGCCTCCTTTGCATGCATCAGGCTTTGGGACTGGGGTGGCCTAGTGGTAGAATATGGGATTGGTAAGCACAAGGCCCCAGGTTTGTTTCCCCGAAATCCATGAGAGAAGCAAAGACAAACAATTGGACACTGGTGGGGAGCCGGGGGCTCAAACTAGGAAGGATCCTACCCAGTCCTTGCACTTTGCTACCACTGTGCTACCGCTCGACCCCCACAAATAAGCATTTTAAATAAATAGATGTTAAGGCTGGCAAGGTAGCTCACTGGGATAGTATACCTGCTTTGTCATGATTATGTCTCCAGTTCAAATCCAGCCCTCTGCCTCACTGGTAGAAGCTTCACTGCTATGGAGACTTTCTCTCTTTCCCTATCTCTCTGTCTCTGTCTCTGTTTCTCTCTCTCCCTCTCTCTCTTTCTCTCTCTTTTTAAAACCAGAACACTGATCTTCTCTAGCTTATAGCAGTGCAGAGGATTGAACCTAGGTCCTCGTAGCCTCAGGCATGAAGTTCTATTTACATAACCATTATGCTATCTCCCAGCCCCCTGTTACTCTCTGAAAAAAAATCAGCTCAGTCTGGTGAATCAATCCCTGGTGACAAGGAAGAAAAAACACTAATAAATAGATAATTAGGATTATATATAAAACAACTAAGCATATATAATTGTGAAAGCCTGTGTTCTAAAAAATTGAGAGGCACTTAAAAGCAAAGGAGATTTGTCAGTGGTCTCATTCCCACAAAGTTTGATACTAATAACCCCTTATTACCCAGAAATAGCCAGCTTGAAAGAGCAGCAGGACAGCTGCCCAGTGATCTCCCAGCTGTGAGGCCAGCAACATCGTTTCTGTCCTCTGGGATTTACCAAATGGGTTAAATCAACCACCGACATGAGGTCGTATAAGGTCAATAGCTAGAATCCATGTTCTGGACACAAGATAAGGGTAGGAATGCCTCCTCCTTGTGTTATGGTCAGTTGTTCAGTTTTTGACTGTCTGCTTTCTGTCTCCTCAGCTTGAGCTACAAGGATGTAGAAATCTCAGTGGTGGGGTGTGGACACCAAATTGAAAGCTGCAGCTGTCTCATAGTTAGAGCAGGCTTCATCTGTGCGTGCACAGAGAGGTGAAGCCACTGGCGGGGTTTGCAGGTCTTTTTTAGGGTGAGGAAGCAGAATAGGTATTTGGGTGATAAGCTTGAATGAATGTGGGTACTTTACCGGGGGGGGGGGGTCTCTTAGAACCTCTGTATGTGATAGTAACCATCAATGTACAAACAAAATAAAGAATAAAGAGAAACTCATTGTTTAATTATCTCTGGGATCAAATTCCAGATCCCCTTACCTTGCTGGTCATGTAACCACAACCAGCCTATATGCTTCCCCAGAGTAACAAAGACTAGGATTACTGAGAGTGGGAAACGGGGAGATGAAGATGGACATCAACTACAGTCTTGACATCTGCTTAACAGTAAGTTCTATTGTAGGCATTCACAACCTTAAAAACAAAACAAAGCAAAATAGGACTCTATGCAATTGCACTTGAGAACCTTTTTTTTTTCTTTTTTTGTGGAGTTGGGGGCCTCACACATTTGTGATCTCACCATTCTGGGCTGTTATTTCATTCAGCTAAAGAGATAAAGAGAGAAGAAAAGATATCACAGCAACAGTGCCATGGTGCTGGGGCTCAACTCTGGCTCATGTGAGTGACATGTCATGTGTTCCCCCACTATGGGTTCTCTCTGTGAACCACAAACCCTTACATTTGGGGGGAAGGCACAAAGGTATTATTGCTTGTTTTTTTTTTTTTTCCCACTACACATATATGCCCAAGTGCACACACATGAGAGAGGTCACATTAGAAAAAACTGGATGGGTCCTTGTCTCTATGCTGAGCCCTGAGTTTTAGTCAAGAACACACAACCTTATTTATTTGGAATGTATAGCTCTTCATAATGCTTCCTAATGTTGGTAACACCCCAGAATGCATTATGGTGTTTAACCCACTGCACTACTGCCTGACTTCCATGTAGAATCTTTTCTTTCTTCCTTCCTTTCTACCTTTCTTTTTCTTTCTTTTTTTTTTTTTTTTTTGCCCTACAGGGTTATCACTGGGGCTTGAGGCCATCACTATGAAACCACTGCTCCTGGAGGCCATTTTTTCCATTTTTTTTTAATAGGACTGAGAGGAGAAGAGAGAGAGGGAGAGAGAAAGATAGATACATGGAGACCTGCTTCATTGCTTGCGAAGCTTCTCCCCTGCAGGTGTGGAGCCAGGGGCTTGAACCTGAATCCTTGCATGAGTCTTTGCACTTACTACTATGTGTGCTTAACCAGTGTGCCGCTGCCCAGCCTCCATTGTGTAGGATCTTCGTTTTTTTTTTTTTTTTGTCTCCAGGGTTATCACTGGGGCTGCTCCTGGAGGCTATTTTTTCCCTTTTGTTGCCCTTGTTGTTTATCGTCGTTGTCGCTGTTGTTATTATTATTGTTGTTATCATTGTTGGGTAGGACAGAGAGGGGAGAGAAAGACAGCCATCTGTAGACCTGCTTCACTACTTGTGAAGTGACCCCCCTGCAGGTGGGGAACCAGGGGCTTGAACCACGATCCTTATGCTAGTCTGTGCGCTATGCACCATGTGCATTTAGTGTGCTATAGCCTGGTCCCCATGTAGGATCTTCTCCTTATGTGGTCATCAAAAGAGGTAAGATGCTTCAATGCAGACCTATTAGAACCTCAAAAAAAAAAAAAAAAAAGAATCCTGGGGGGGGGGGGAATGCAATTGGGTAAGTAAATTCCCACTTCCTTCCTTTCTCCAAGCTGTGGTCTTCCAAGGACACCATCTAGTGAAGACCCATGTTTTGAGCAGCAGCAACTGCTAAGTGACCTGCTTTGTCTCTTCCTGGCTGGGTTCTCTGTGAATCAGGAGCCATATGGTGAAGCATTATGCTGTTTTGCTTTTCGAGTCTCTTATTCTTGCACTTCACTCCCCACCCCCCCCCGCCCCCCAATCTTTGCTAGCCTGGGTCTGCACTGCTCAAGGGAAGCAACAATAGTTCCTATTTCTGTAAGGACCCTAGGAGACTTTATCTCTATTTATGCATTTAACTTCCCTCCCAACACACAGACTTACCCTGTTTCTATTTGCAGGCAACCTTCCATGCACAGTTATATCTACTTCTTTGTTGCCTAGTTAAACTTAAGTTTGTGTGTTATAAATCTCTCCTGCATTATATTCTCTTCTCTACTGAATCATACCAACCCTCCAGATCACAAACATGTCAGGTTTCCCCATTCTTCAAAATGTTCGTAGGCCCTGACCTTCTCCAGCTACTGTTTATATCTCAGACACCATTTATAAACATGTTCCTTTAAGTAATATTATTTCTCCTACTTCACCCACATTTGTTATCTTGTTAATTGATGCCAGAATTGTCCACAGTACTTGACTCACATTGACTGCCTCCTCCTCAAATACCTTTTGCCCCCAAATACATTAATTAAGTTTCAGTCTGAACCTCCTTAGATTTTGTCACAGCATTTGCTTTAACTGGGTACTGCTTGTGTTTGAAAAACAATTTAGTCTGGTTCTTGGGATGCTACTTCTCCTTTCTTTCCCTTCCTACCTCAATGGTAGCTCACTCTCAGTTCGTTTAATTCTTTACTGTCTTTATTTATTTGATAGAGACAGCCAGAAATCGAGAGGAAAGAGGATATAAAGAGGGAGAGAGACAGATTGACACTTGCAGCACCACACTCATCATTTGTGAATCTTTCCTCCTGCAGGTGGGGATTGGAGGCTTGAACCTGGTCCTCACACACTGTAACATGTGCGTTTTACCAGGTGCACCACCACCCGGCCCCATTCTCAGATCTTTCTTGGCTGTGCTCTTCCTCTTTATATATTTAGAGTGTGGATTTCAGACTTCCTCTCCCTTCTATTTGTGATTTCTTCCTAGATGACTCCCATTCTTCCACCCCCCAGGATCTTCCCTAAATTCCCCATCTTCATCTACCAAATTTATAGCTCCATTCCCAAATTCTTTCACAGGAAGGAAATTCTTTCTCGAGAGTCATATATTATTTTTTATGTTGCACACACAAGTTTGTGTGTGTGTGTGTGTGTGTGTGTGTGTGTGTGTGTGTGTGTGAAAGAGAGAGACAGAGAGAGAGACTTAGAAACAGAAAGAAATAAGCATCATTCTGTCACACACAGTGCCAAGGGCCAAAACCAGGGACTCATGCTTCAAAGCATGTGCTCTAATGAGCAACCCCAGCCCCAGAGTCCATAGAATTGGATATACTGCCACCCAATGCTTGAACATCCAAGAGAACACCTTATATAAATTCTGCGTGTACACACACACACACACACACACACACACACACGCACACACACACACCTCTAATACATTAATTACACCAACCTTCTTCTTGTTCAGCAAGGAAACTTAGGAGCATCTTTGCTTATTCTTTCCTGGTTACACTCCATTATCAACACATCAGGGAACTCCTGGAGCATTCTCTTCAAAATCAAGCCTAGACCCATGTTCTTCATGATCTATTTATAGACATGTCTATTTTATAGACATGTCTATTTATAGACAAAGGAAAGTTACAAAATAACAGCTTAGGGTGAATGCAGTTGGTTGTCAACAGGCCTCTCTTCTTTTGTATCTCTTCTAAGCTACCTTTCATAGACAAAATACAAATCTTGCTTTCGAAATGTAAATCAGATTCTGTTATTACAAGTTCATGAGTTTCTAGTGATTGTTTTCAACCCACTTAGGTATTAAAAAAAAATCTTATCAGTTTTGCAAAATCCAGCATAGTCAGGACTTCTGACAGTCTCTGGGCTTGTTACACTATCTGCCCATCCTCCTTATAGTGATCTAGCATTATATATAATGTTCTCAACACTCAATGATGTATAGACCCCAGATCGTTTGTACTGATCCATCAGCTGTATACAATGATCTTTCTTAAAGTATTTATGACTATCTTCTTTGAAACCTTCCTATCCCTTATGTCCTTTAGTCTTAGTTTTATCTTCATAACACTTGTTACTTACTAACAGTGTATTACAAATTTATTGTAATGTTTTCTATCTTTCCCACCTGAAAACAAAACCCCCATGGTTTGGAATAAAGTCTTAATTGTTACTTCAACTCAGAACTAGAAATTATAGTTGACTCACAGTATTTACTAAGTATCTGAAGAATTAATAAATAGCTAAATGACATGATTTAATGGTCCCTTACCAGTAATACTCACAGACACATTCATTTTAAGATTTTTTATTTATTTATTTACTTATTATTGAATAGAGACAGAGAGAAATGGAGAGCAAAAGGGGAGGTGGAGAGGGAAAGAGAGACATCTGCAACCCTGATCCCCACTGGTGAAGCTTTCCCCCTGCAGGTGGGGACCAGGGGCTAGAACCTGGGTCCTTGTGCACTGTAATGTAGCGCTTAATCAGGTGCACCACCAACTGGACCTTAAGACATTTATTTTATTTTATTTTTTAAATATTTATTTATTTATTCTCTTTTGTTGCCCTTGTTGTTTTTTTATTGTTGTAGCTGTTATTGTTGCTGTTGTTGCTGGATAGGACAGAGAGAAGTGGCAAGAGGAGTGGAAGACAGAGAGGGGGAGAGAAAGATAGACACCTGCGGACCTGCTTCACCGACTGTGAAGTGACTCCCCTGCAGGTGGGGAGCTGGGGGCTCGAACCGGGATCCTAACGCTGGTCCTTGCGCTTGGCGCCTGCGCTTAACCTGCTGCGCTACCGCCCAACCCCCAAGACATTTATTTTAACTACTTGTTCATCCTATATACATTTCTAAAGTCTTTTTATACATTTTATTTATTTATTTATTTATTTATTTTAATTTCTACCAGTGTTATCTCTGAGGCTCAATGCCTGCACACAAGTCCACTGATCCCAATGGGTAGTTTTCCCCCTTTAAATATTTATTCCCTTTATTTGATAGGAAAGAGAGAAATTGAGAGGGGAGAGGGAGATAGAGAAGGAGAAAGAAAGAGAGACACCTACAGATCTGCTTCACTGCTCATGAAGCTTACCCCTGCAAAGGGCTTGAAATGGGTCTTTAAAATTATTTTTAATTTATTCTCTTTTGTTGCTCTTGTTGTTTAATTGTTGTAGTTATTATTGTTGTTGTTGATGATGTCATCGTTGGACAGGACAGAGAGGAGACATGGAGAGAGGAGAGGAGACAGAGAGGGGGAGAGAAAGACAGACACCTGCAGACCTGCTTCACTGCTTGTGAAGTGTCTCCCCTGCAGGTGGGGAGCCAGGGGCTTGAACAGGTATCCTTCCACTGGTCCTTGAACTTTGTGCCACCTGCACTTAACCTGCTGCACTACCACCCAGCTCCTGAAATGGGTCTTTTATATATTTAAAGTTTAGGTGCACCACCGCCCGGCCCCAAGTTTATTCTAAGTTGTTGCCTATATTCTACTTAAAATATTATGATTTTGGATTTTTCATTCAAGTCTTGGCATTTTAGATTGTGAGCTCATTATCAAAATTTATTTATTTGGAGAGAAAACCAAAGCATCACTCTACCAGGTACTCGTTCAGAGCTTTATGCACTGTGCTACCTCCCAGGCCACAGCTTTTCCTGACATTTTTCTTTTGCCAGTGTGCTCTATGGCTCTGGAAGCATCCATGATTTGTGGGTTTCTAGATGACTCTGAGAAATTATGGCTTGTCCCGCCGATCCCAGATTAGATGTATTTAATACAAACCTTCAGTCTTGAGTTTCTCTTTCCCCCCTTTTCAGGAAGCAATGTTATTTTTTCATGTGGATAAGCATCTAGAACCCTACCAGTAAAGCTTAATGGAGACCTTTACACCCTTTACCCTGCTCCCTCCATCTCCCCAGCAGGAGGACCATTTTCAGGTTACCACAGATGGCAATGATAACAATACACTAGAAAAATGTCCTGTTTATCCTAGCACTCCACAGCTCCAAGATTTGAGACAGAAAAGCAGGAATCAGAGAGAAGAACACATCTAAGTTAAGACCAGGAGGATAAATAGTATAGAGAGGAGACAGAGAAGGTGATGAATAAGTCACAACTAGAATCCACTTCAGAGAAATGATAGCTCTGAAATGACACTACCCAAGGGAACTTCTATAGAGAAGTTGCATACAGGGAAGATGATGGAGCTATTATTGAGACCCCAGTTCCCTACAGCTCAATGGATTTTAGTTAACCTTATTTATTTTGGAGTTTAGACAGTTAATGACAGCTATGAATGGCTAATGAAACAAAATTGTAGACTTGCCATATCAAGCTGCCCAGTCAGTCATTCCAGAAGCATCAGGGATCATGAGGAAAGAGGTCAGGAGATCAGTACATTCATCACAGGTTCACCAGGTTCAACCAAAGGTCAATAAAAATCCCTCCAAGTAAAGTGGGCCCTTTTCTGCAGAAAGAGTGTATTTCCTAAAACTAGGGAGGAGGAAAAGGGGGAGGAACCATGTCTACAGGGGTCACATCAAAAGAAGGGCGAGGTTGCACAAAGTTCAATAAGCAAAAAAGCCCATTCAGGTCAGAGAGAAATTATTAGAGGTCACTGATGCCAAGTCAGAGTCTGAGAGCTGTTTTCTCTTCAAAATGAAGACAAGAGGTCAGAGGAAAGATGGGAATTTTCCTACAAATGTACCTAAGTTTCTTGAGAATCAACACACAGACTAGCCAAGTGGTCTTTTAGATAAATTAATTAGTTAATAATTAAATTCAAAAAAATATTCGGAGTTTGGTGAGCTAGGAATAGATTTTAGAGGGTGATGGAAAACTTCCCAGTTCTACCAATAGAATCTGAATAGTTCGTATTTCTTAGAGTCACAAGGTTAGCATGGCTTATCTCTTAAAAGGCAAATAGACCCTGAAAGGTGAATGCATTGCCAGTTACAGATCTGTGCAAATACAATGTCAGTCACAGATCTGTGTGAATATCCTCAATAAATGACTGTTTTGTGCTTCAGATTTTAGGACTGAGGAAAAACATTAGATTCAAGTGTGTGTGTGTGTGTGTGTGTGTGTGTGTGTGTGTCCCTAAGTGTGTTCAGAAGAGTAGTGGAGACAGTTCTGACTCTGGGCACACTTAGGAGGAGACCTTAGTGTGTGAATTCAGGGATCAGTTTGAAGGGAAGGGAAAGGCAGTAAGTTTTGTTTTGTGGTCAAACCCAGCATCACCTGCATGTCACTGAAATGCTTTTAACAACCCTGTGGGTGGCTAGACCATTTCATTTTTACAACTGGAAGAACCCCTCAGGCTTATGCTGACTGGGAGGGTCAGAGGCAGGGCAAGGATTCAACCAGGTTTCTTCCAGTCCTTCCATTGTTAGAATAGAGGAGGGTGGGGTTGAGGACTGGGGTTTGAGGAGCCTATGTTTGTTTCTCCCTGACCCAAACTAGTGCACCTGGGAATTGAATCCAGGACCTCTGAGCCTCAGGACAGAAAGACCTTTTGCATAACCATTAACTTCCTGGAGTTGGTTGTTTCTTAAGTGTTCCTCAGTTGTCTCATCTCAGCTTGGGTGGGTGGGACTGTGTGTGTGTGGGTGGGTGGGTGGGGTAGATAAAATGCTGTTTTGTTGCTCAGGTCTCTTAAAGGCAGGATGACCCCCCCCCCCTGTGACCCTCTTGGCAACCCGCCGCAACCCCTCCTTAGCATCATCCTATTATATTTAACTGCCCCACTCTAATTGCTCCCACCAGCCTCTTGAAAGCTAGAGCTGTCTTATTTAGAGGCTTTACTTACTGTCCAGCACCTGGCCAGTAATAAATAAAATACACCAAAAACTATTGTAAAGACATTTGGACCCAGGAGTCCAGTGACTAAGTGTCCTCTGTGCTTTTACTCCCAGGCAAGGAAACAAACGCACTCAACTTTAGTGCCAAACTATGACAACTATGATCACATAATTCCACTAACAGGGAATTTGGGTGTTCAGAGAGGGGGAAAGGACTTCCCTGGGGTGATCCAGAGACTTGATCTGTGTTGGGGCTCCAGGATCAGTACCCCACCCACCCACCCAACCACACACACTTGGTGAGCAGGACCCCTCTTCTGGCAGACCCAACAAGAGAAACCGGCATGCTCATCAAGGCAGCTGAAGATAAAAAGCAGACAAAGATGGGTTCGCTTTAAGATGCAGTCTCCTACAAGGGCAGGGAAAATAGCATAATGGTTATGCAAAGGACTTCCCTGCCAGAGGCTCCAAAGTCCTGGGTTCAGTCCTTGCACCACCAGAAGCCAGAGCTGAGTAATGGTCTGGTAAAAAGAAAAAAAAGGGAGTCTGGCGGTAGCGCAGCGAGTTAAGTTCACGTGGAGCAAAGCGCAACGACCAGCATAAGGATCCGGTTTCAAGCCCCAGGCTCCCCGCCTGCAGGGGAGTCCCTTTACAGGAGGTGTAGCAGGTCTGCTGGTGTCTATCTTTCTCCCCATCTGCCCCCCCCCCATTTCTCTCTGTCCTATCCGACAACAACGACATCAATAATAACAACAACAATCAATAAAACAAGGGCAACAAAAGGAAATCAATAAATCTTTTTAAGAATTTTAAAAAAGGAAGAAAGAAAAAAAAGGAGAAAAGAAAAAAAAGACGGGGAAAAAGCAAAAAGCAGCTCGCTCCAAAATAAAGGTGAGGGCCGAACTGCCCACCGCACTGGGAATTTCGCAGCAAGCCCTGGTAAGTGAGGTTAATCAGAGAAGGTCAGGTGCCCTGACGGAGGTGACATTTGAGCCAGCACAGCCTGCAGGTCTGCAATGCAGAGCTGGCTGGGTGAAGAGCGAGCTCTGCTCACTTGGAAGTGGGTTTAATTAAGTCCCTTGCCCAGCAGCTGCAGAGAGGGAGTTGCTGGGGCCTCCGCGGTGTATTGCTAGCGCCCCCCTGTGCACCGAAGAGGAACTGAGCAATTTACAGGGAGGATGGGGGGGAGGGAGTGGATAGGAGCATAGGGGTGGCACTGCTGCTCTAGCCTTTCCTTGGGAGTATGCATTTCAATGCCACACCCAGCCCCCCCAACACACACACCCAGGACCCCACATCTGCAAACAGCTCCTCAGTCTTATTGACTGGTTACTAGTTAAGTCTCCCTTTCTTCCTCCACCACAGTTGGGTGCCTGGAGTCCTGGGCAGGGTCTCTGAGGCCTGGAGGGCTTCCTTCCAGAATGTGTGGATGAGTTCAGACCCCACAGAGCCTGAGCAGGTCGGGTGAGGTGAAAGAGCTTCAGGCGAGGAGTCAGAGGAAGTGGGATGTAGTGACAGCCTGTTTGCCTAGCTTTGTTTTATTGGGTCATTTCTTTTCTTCCTCTGGACTGGAGTTTCTCCTCAGGCAAAATAAAGAGCTGAATCATATTGGCATTGACCTCGGGGTCAAATGCTCTTGGGCCCTCCAGGGTTTTTCTTCAATCTGCAGAGGATATATATCACAGAGGTGATATTTGCCCACTTCTTCCTCCTTGGAGGTTCTGTACACTCTCTCCTCCTCAGAATTGATCCTAAAGAATCGGGAGGACCTAGATAATCATTCACTTAAAGCTAAAAATGCAGGAGACTCTCAGGGACAGGTTTTAGGCCTTAGCTAGCCTGTGTGTGCATGTTCAGCTCCCCATCAAGATGGTGAACGGCACTTTTGCTCAACTGACATTCATTTGCTTAGTGATTATTATATGCCATGTTCTATACCTTGCCAGACTAATAATCTGGAGAAAGATAGCCCGCTTGCATCTTAGTAACTATAATGCAGAGTGATGACTGTGTTCTCTCGGGAAGATCAGTTATGCATGAGAATGAGAATTGGAAAGAAACAGAAAATACAAACCAGAAGACAGGAGTTGATTTGATAAGGTGTTGGGAAGGTAGGAGGGAGCAACTTTTATTGTCCTAATGTTGTCTGTGCAATTACACGGAGGTTATCACAAGCAGGTGCAGACAGAGTGAGTATAATAGACAGATACCATACGGTGGAACTGTGCAAGATATTCTGTGACAGATCTAGAAAGTACAGGTGGCACTGCAATATCATCATTAAAGGAAGACATTCCTATGCCCAGTGAAGCAACCTATGGGGTAAATAACAATAATACATAGATTCATTCATTCAGTCACTTATTCACAGTTGAAGCTACATGGATAATTAATAGCCAGTCCAGGCCCTGGAGGAAAACGCGGCAGAACAAACATGAAAGAGTCAAGCAATGTTCTTTGTCAGGTGAATACAAACCCAGAAGTGGTTCTTAATTAGCAGTTAATGATACTTTCCTGTCTTCACAGCTCACTGTTTATAAGCAATCTGTCAGTTACAAGAGTTCTTACTATTACTATTAATATTACTATCTACCCTGTGTCCACGGCCTTCCTTGGAGAATGGGAGGGAGAAAATAAAATGAGAAGATGGTAAAAGGAGCACATTTTCAGTGGACACCTGGGATTAAAATTGTACAAATTGACAACAGTGCTGTAGACATATTTGAGAACACTGAAAGAAAATATTAATATATGAATTACTCCTGAGCTTACACACTTACATACCAGCAGCCTCCCCCCGCCTCTTGTGAGCATCTAAATAGATGCGATATATTCTGTTGATACAGAAACAGATATATATATAGATATCTTGTCTTCCTCCAAGCAGTGTGAATCTCTATGCCTCCACACAATGATGACACCAAGAAGATTAAAGTTTTTTTTTCTTGTTTTTTTTTTTTGGGCGGGGGGAGTAGATGTGGAATCTTTGCCTCTTGTATTCATTCCTGACTTGCTTATGATAACAGAAGTAATGGTAACCCTGGTACTGGTGGCATAACTGGTTTCTTGGCAGCTTGGGGCAGTGCCCTCTCATGGCTATCTTCTAAATGTTGGGGCTACCTCAGAAAAGGCAGATGCCAAACCTGTGGGCTCTACTTGGTCAAATGGGCAGTTTATTTATTTATTTATTTTTGGATAGAGACAGAAACTGAGAGGGGTGGGGGAGATAGAGAAAGAGACATAGAAATACCCACAGTTCTGCATTACCACTTGTGAAGCTTTCCCCTTGCAGGTGGAAACTAGGGGCTTGAACCAGGGTCCTTGCATACTATACTGTGAGCACTTAACCAGGCATACCACTGCCTGGCCCCAAATGGGCAGCTTTTAAAGGAACTAGACATTATGCTGACCCCATGAACTTTCAAATTCTTGGCCTGTTCCATTCATTGTCAGCTTCTTCTGACCCTACAAATGATTTGGTTCAAACAAACAAACAAACAAACAAAAACAGAAAATCCCCCAAACTTCACCCCATCATTACTACCACTATCTTCACCATTTTTAAGTATCCAAAGAATTGTTAAGGTTGATGTTGTAGGAATGAAATGATTTTTACCTTTGTGTTTGCCTTCAAGTCCCATGAAAAATGTTGGACTTAAACAATGTGGAGGTGTATTGCACCAAAGTAAAAGACTGGGGTGGGGAGAAGTATTCGGGTCCTGGAACATGATGGCAGAGGAGGACCTAGGGGTGGGGTTAGAGTGTTAAGTGGAAAACTGAGAAATGTTACACCTGTACAAACTACTGTACTTTACTGTCCACTATATTGTGAATACCCACAATAATAAAAAAATGCTAAATTTTTCAATTTGCAAAAGTCATGTGAATTCCTTTAAAACCAAAATATTAGTTTAATAAGTGAAGCATTTTACTCAAAAACTATGATTCTGGCTAGCCATTTCCTATTAAAAAAAAATTCAAGACCTCAGTGTTTGTAGAAACAAGCACATCAGAAAAGGCGCTACATATTTCCACTCATTTCATTCTCCACACAATTCTACCTCCCATTAAAATCAAGAAGAGGGAAGGAGGTGTGGTCCAGAGCCTGGGAACTGAAGGGTTAAACACCTTTTTCTTCTTCAACAGTGAGCTTGAAGTAAGAAGAACCCTGGTCAATAGGCAGATATATTGACTTGTTATTATTTAAAGTTGTTTAACCAGGTAGAGATAAACGAAAGCTTTCAGCAGCTGAACTATCACACAAATCACAATTAAGGTGGCATATGTGTTGGGGAGAGGTAAAATCAATTCCCGCAAAGATAATGTTTTAGTTTCTATTTGAACTTGAAAACAGAAGTAAATTTTCAGCGGCAACAGCTGGGCTTGTTCCATCCAGGAGGCTCTCTATTAACTGTAGGAGAAGGGCCTTTATTACTTCTTCTGATGGTTTTCCTCTATGGGTTTATCTTCATCACAAAAGCCAAATTGATTACAGTGGTGCTGTTTACTGATGGGTATTGAGGATGTCTCAGCTGGGAGTCCCCCACCCCCAATGTTTCTCTCTGTGTCCCTCTCCCTCTCCCTCCCTCCCCTCCTGTGAGTGCTGTGTACCTTTCTGAAAGAACAATGGACCCCTGGGATTGGGTGGGGACAGCCAAGGGACCATGTGCAAAGTGTGAACACTTTGCTGGTGGGTGTGGTGTGGAATCTTATAGTTTTGTAGCCCACTATTAATCACAGATAAGAAAATGGAAAATAACAAAAAGAAAGTGACTGCTGTGAGGCAAAGGGCAGTACCCTGTGGTCTCATGGCTTACATGGAAATATAGAAAATTGAAACACGTGAATTTGCAAAACAACAAGAAAAAAAGTGTAACCACAGTGCTTCTAAGAACTCTGGTAGTTATCCTTGGTGAGTTAGTGGAGTGGGGAGGAGACATAGAACTTTGGTGGCAGCTACAGTGTGGAACTGTACTCCTATCATCTTATAGACCATTACCAAATCACTAATAAAATTAAAACAAGTAAAATTAATTTCATACAAGCATCACCGTCCAAAGCATTTCCCAGTGGGATGTGACTTCTAAGTGAGTTCTTCAACATGAATTTTAATCTGAGTGAGTACTTTTCTCTCTCTCTCTCTCTCTCTCTCTCTCTCTCTCTCAGTGTGTGTGTGTGTGTGTGTGCACGCGTGTGTGTGTATGTGTGTGTATGTGTTTCATTTGCCTTATTTGGACCTATACCCCGGAAGATATTTCTCTCAGTTCTTTATTAGACTCAGTGTGGTGCTAGAACATAGTAGCCACTATGTAAGAGGTGGTCATGGACATGATGGGTTCATTAGTCCAAAGCCTGGTTGGATCTAACCCAGATACTCCTTTCTGTCTTTATGTACTATACTTCATCTGAACGAAGTCGAGTTGACTGCTGTTGAGTCCTTCTTGTTGCTTAGACATGGGGTAAACTGGATAGAAATGAGGGTAGGCAGACTATGCCCTCTTGGATGTGGCAGGCTAACTAGCTTCTGACTAAGAGAAAAAAAAAATATATATATATATATATATTGAAGTACAAGGTTGACTTCTAATGCAGGAGGCACATGTAAAGACACCCACTGTGTTCCTAGTGTGAGACTAAAAGTAGATCTGGAAGGAAAGACACCAAGAAAGGAGTGGCAGCTGGGAGTCTGAAAAGCTATCACTCCTGCTAACTAGCTGTGAGCCCCAGGGCAAGGCACTGGGCTCCGTGCTATAGATGATTTGTCTGAAAAAACATGTGCAAGGGAACACTCAAAATATGAATACATAAAAGATAAGATTAGCATTACTATTGAAGAGAAATGGAATAATGCAAAACAAGCAAACAAAAATAGGATAAAATAGGAAAGGACTATTCACAAGTGCCTCCTTTCAAGGAAATAAGTAGGCAAGTATGTTGTGTTCTCCCTTCTCAATATTCTTCATAACTATAGGACCCTAGGCAATGCTGACCTAACTTCTTATATCCTATATACATGATCTAAACATGGAGCACACAGGTCTCCCCCCTGCCCCTCTTTTCTGCCATATTGTTGCTGGCTATCCCTGCTTTTGCTCTATCCAGTTAATCTCTACAAGATCTCTGTTCAAAGAACCCTTTTAATCATGTTGTTGTTGAGTTGAAAAGTCACAGATTTATTCAGTTAATAGAAACCAGGCTCACAATGTACCAGGCGCTGTTGTAAGTGTTCAGGAAATACCAAAACATCTAAGACACCTGCTGTCACTGAGTTGGATGTAGTGATGTAGTGGAGGTTGATAGGGGGTGGATGGATAGAAGAGGATTTTTTAAATTATTTATTTATTATTGGATAGAGACAGAGAAGTTAAGGGAAGAGGAGGAGGTAAAGAGGGAGAAAGGGAGAGGGAGAGGAAGAGAGATAGAGAGAGAGAAAGAGAGAGAGAGAGAGAGAACATGCAGCCCTGCTTCACCACTCATGAAGCTTTTTCCCCTGCAGGTGGGGACCAGAGGCTTGAACCTGGGTCCTTGTACACTCTAATGTGTGTGTGCTTAACCAGGTATGCCACTACCTGACCTCTAGAACAGGATTTCTGATGAACATGCACATTTACATAAAACCAACAATTCCCATTCAGTCATATTTGACTGAAGAGTCTGTATGTTATTGTCCACAGCGTATCTTCCTAGGCTGTGATTTTTTTATCTCTTGCTCCCCCCTCCAACTTGAAGACAATGTAAGACCATTTCCTCTTACTCACAGGACACTCTGCTGTCTACTTGACTCTGGAATTAAGTTTTGTCTTTTCTTCATGAATTCATGGTTCCTACCAAGCTTTTGTAACTGTTATGCTTTCAGACTGATACCTGGGTTTTGATTCAGGCACTTTAGTCAGAACTACCAGCAGCTGCTTCCTCAGTGGAAATTTCTGCAAGCTTACCAGGATGGCAGACTTGCAGGAGACTTAAGTTCTCTTGTGCTCACTAAATAAAGCAGGTGTTTAGCATGAAGAACAGGTGACAGTTTGGTACTGAGCTGGCGAGAACATGTAGCAAGAACCCAGTGGCACCTGGGTTGGCTTCCTAGCCTAGAAGTTGACCACTGGGCTTGAATGATGAGCACAGTCTTTCCAATCCAGTTTTGACTATTATTATCAATCAGTGCATGTGAAAGTTCAAGCTTCTTGTGTAACATGAGTGCAGCTCTCCTTTCTATGCTGCCTGCCTCCTCTCCCTTTATATATATTGCTGCTGCCATCATTCTGTTGTGCTTGGTAATATAATGACACAAATAGTAAAGTGGTCAGATAACAGGGGCCAGGTAGTGGCACAGCTGGTTAAGTGCTCATATTACAGTGCACAAGGACCCAGGTTTAAGCCTCCAGTTCCCACCTTCAGGGGGAAAGCTTCCCAAGTGGTGAAACAGTATTGCAGGTGTCTGTCTGTCTCTCTCCCTCTCTAACTCCCCATTCTCTTTCAATTTCCATCTCTGTCCAATATAAATAAATACATTTAAATAAGTGACCTGCTAAAATGTAAATATTTACCTGTGCACTGCACAGTCTTAAAGCAAAAAGCATATTCATAAGATAGTATCTCTACCCCCACCCCTGCCACACACATACCCATGGCAAATCTCACTTCCTCTTACTCTCTTCCTTAAAGTTTCAAGTTTTCTTAGGGTAAGAATGACCGAGAGAGAGAGAGAGAGAGAGAGAGATTGAAAAATGTTGAAAAAAAATACCCATGAGCAGAGATCAGAATGAGGAAAAGCAAGGCAGGGACAATAGGAAATTCTTCAAGGAACCTAACAAGGAATTGGCATCAAAGTGGACACGTTCAAACAGGCAGACTGACTCAGCTACTGGAGCCACTGTCACATGCAGAAAAAAAACGAGAGGAATCACAGGTGGGGTTGTCCACTCTGCCTGCCGCAGCAGTGGGATGGAGACTGGAGCTTCATAAAGAGAAGTGAGGCCTTTGTGTCTGAGGACCTCCGCTGAATCCTTTTGCTGTCCTAGTGGACTCCACCACGCCCTGACTATTTCTCTAATAAGCTGATTCTCCTGAGACCTTTGCCAAGGAAGAGGCAGAAAGTGAAGTGAAATTGGTCTTGTAACCAGAGCAACCATCCTTGAATGTCGACTGTGCGGGAACGAGACCAAAAACACAAGACACACACTCCAGACTCAGCCTGCCTTCATCCCTGGAGGCGGCCACTCTGAAGATACACAGAGGCCAGACACCAGGGAATTCATCTCCACCGTCTGTGCATGTGTACTTGGATTTGCACACCCACCAGTGAAGGCACAGCTAGCTGCACAGAGGAAAGGAAGACCAATGTGAATAGAATTCTACACTTTGCTAGGCACTGTGCACATCTTTCTGTCATGGCATCCCCCAAACAAATTTGTGACTCTGGTGTTTAAGTAGAGCCATCCCTGCCCATTTGTCTCTAGATCATCGTGTGTGGTAGGTACGTGTGTGTGTGTGTGTGTGTGTGTGTGTGTGTGTGTGTGTGGTTGGGGGTGTGTGGTATCTGTTGGGAAAGGAAACAGCCAGAGCACAAGATGGTGGACACAGGACAGCAGACAGACATTAATTTAATATTCACCTTCCTGTGTTCAGACTCAACAGCATCCCGTGGGAGGGACCACTGAAAGTAGTCTTTACCCAGGATTTCTAGGCCAGGAGCTACGTCTGTTATTTTCTCATCATTCCTCCTTTTTTTTTTGCCTCCAGGGTGATTGTTGGGGTTCTGTGCCTGCACTACAAATCCCACAGCTCCTAGGGACTATTTTTTCCCCCATGTTGCCCTTGTTCATCTTGTTATTAGTATTGTTGTTATTATTGTCATTGTTGTTGAATAGGACATGAAGAGAGGAGGGGAAGACAGAGATGGGGAGAGAATGACACCTGCAGACCTGCTTCACAGCCTGTGTGAACCCCCCCCTCGTCCCAGCAGGTGGGGAGCCAGGGTGGAACCAGGATCCTTATGCCTTGTGCCTTGTGCCATGTGCACTTAACCTGCTGTGCCACCACTCAGCCCCATCATTCCTACTCTTACATGCCTCACTTTACATCATGGTGTTGCTACTAATTCAGTTCTGTAGAAGAGCAAGGAGTCTTTATTCTATGAACTCATAGGCACACAGCTACTTAGTATATGGTAGCATCAGAGATTGAACTCCAGATCCTACTGCATCACTTCAGAGCACCAAACACACATACACTCAAGCCCAAATTCACATGTTCTGTGTTAATGTGTACCTATGTTGAAAATTGCCTGGAAAGTCATGTCACTAAAATGAAACTAGCCACCATGGATTCCCTCTGGGATACAGGTGAACAAACATGGATCGAATTCTATCTGCATACCCAAGTCATTTAAATGAAATGTATTTTTCTTATAGGTCAGTCCCTGATGAGGTCTGGAGACTGAAGAACCTTGTTAAAACTCATCTGAAAGCAAGCAAGCATCAAATTATAAGACTAAAAAAAAAAAATCACAAAAAAAGAATTGCCTCACTGTGACCAAACTCTACCCATCTATTTTCTGTCCACTCTGTGAAAAATGGTTAGATCATTTCTGTTAGACATGAGAAGCACCAAATTCTACCTGGGTCTTATCTAGAGAAATCCGTATGGGATAGCTGTATCACCTTCCCTCTTTCCCTGCTTAAATCATTACTGTTTCCTTGGTTATTAATCAGAGAATGGCTCTCCCATCATAGCAAGCAGGGACTGAGTGAGCACACATGTTATAATGTGCAAGCACCTGGGTTCAAGCCCCTGATCCCCACCTGCAGGGGGAAAGCTTTTCAAGTGATGAAACAGTGTTGCAGATGTCTGTCTCTCTGTCTCTTTCCCTATCACCCCTTTCCTTCTTGATTTCTGGATGTCTATATCCCATAAATAAAGATAATTTAAAATTTGTACAGCAGTAAAAACTGTCCCTTTTAAGATAATAATCAAGAGATGGGAGAGTTAGGGAGACAGCATAATGGTTATACAAAAGTCTTTCTTGCTCTGAGGCTCTGAGGCCCCAAGTTCAATCCCCAGCACCACCATAAGCCAGAGTTTAGCAGTGCTCTGGTTTTGGTGTCATTCTCTCTCACTAAAAATAAATAAATAAATAAATAAATAAATTAATTAAAATGCAGATGGGGAAAAAAGGTGAGTGAGTGTTGAATGACAGATATTCAGGGTTGGAGTTCTTATGGAACAAAAATGTGTAGAAATCAGGAATATTCGGATAATGAAGAGAAGTACAGCAGAAAAATACTGGTGGTAGTTATCCCTCTCCACCTGCAGGGTCAAAGGGTACTAAAAGCAGATATGCCAAAAACTAAGGAGACCTCATCATCTTCGAAAGTCTTCGGAGTCATAGTGTGGTGCCATCTTCCACCAGTTAATGAAACTAGAAACTAGGAATATTTTGCTTTATTTCAGACTTTATCTATTCTCATGTGATCTACTCCCTAAAATCATTCTAGTTAGCTTCCCTCTTATTGCTTCTCATTTCTCACCTGAACTGTTTCAATTACTCCTGACATGTTTTTCCCCTCGATAGTTTGACCAGTTGGCCTGCTAATCCACCCTCCTGCCATGGTGATCTTTCCAAACTGCAAATTCTATGAAATTCTGGGCAGTCAATCTTCTGATTTAATCCTCCATATCTCCTTCATAGTTTCAGAACAGATCTCAGCATCTCAGGATGTAAAGTGTTGAAGCAATGTGCCCTCTTTGCTCACCTCTTCCATCTTGCTTCCTGTTACACTGCCTTTGTCCTCCCTCCTCTCTGCAGAATATACACTCAGAGTTTCTTTGACCTTGTTAGGCTTCGAAAGTCTGTATGGCTTGTCAAGGATGTGGCTTTGCTCTTACTCACAAACTCCCCTTTCTCTTCCTTTAACTGGTTTATTTCTTCTAACCTTTCAAGATGCATCTCTGAAAATATTCTATTTTTTCCCATTTTGTTGCCCTTGTTGTTTATCATCATTGCTGTTATTATTGTTATTGTTTTTTCTGACATTGTTGGATAAGACAGAAAGAAATTGAGAGAGGACGGGAAGACAGAGACGGTGAGAGAAAGACACCTGCAGACCTGCTTCACAGCCTTTAAAGTGAACCCTCAGCAAGTGGGGAGCTGGGGGCTCCAACCAGGATCCTGATGCCAGTCTGTTTGCTTTCCGCCATGTGTGCTTCACCTGCTGCTCCACTGCCCAGCTCCCAATATTCTAAATTTTTAAACAAGAGATGTTCAGTACCCAAATACATAACAAGATAGGCATTTCTCTGTAAGTCCCACAGTTGTAATCAAGTTTCAAGGGAGAAACCCAGAGGAGAGGAAATTATGCAACAGGACCACACCTAACCTTTGCCTCTCACCCTTCAAGTCTCTTGTTAGGCCCCTACTCCAGTCAGCAGTCCTTTCTCTCTCCTCATCAGAAAGACTCGGGGCTTTGATAATTACTCATCCAATATATAATTCACTTTGTTAACAAATACTTGAACATGGCATTGCCATGGTGTAAGGGAATCTTAATTATTTTTGTAGTAACATATATGCTGACTTTTTTTTCTTTGTTTGTATATGTGTCCTAGTTTTTCATCCATGGAGTAAAGTAGAGAAGGAAAAAAAAAAAAAGCTTCCTAGGGCCAAGATGATAGCATAATATTTATTAGAAGACTTCCATGACTGAGGCTCTGAAGTCCCAGGTTCAGTCTTTTGTAAACAAACAGAAAAACAAACAAACAAAACCATCCTCCTAACGATCTGTGAATATTTTTTTTCTATTTCTCTCTCTCTGTAGTCATTTTCTCATATCTCATTTACAATACTTAAAATAAATATCAGACTGTAATGTTGTATAGGTTTGTTTTCTCATCTTCGATGCAATCTCCTTAAGGAATTTATGAGATATCTCTTCCTAAAAGAGATACATGAATGAACAAGTAAACAGAAACAAATGAAAATAAACCCCCAATGGCCAGATAAAATGAAAATGTTACAGTAGGGTGACATGATTTTAAGCTTTGGGGCTCTGGTTTACAAAGGCAATCATAAGGTTTAATACCAATTATTCTCACTCCTTGATTTCTCACCAGTGTAAATAATTTACTTAACAAAATGTCCAGAAGAAGGGGTAGTGGACCAGGTAATGTATTTCCTGTCTTTTTCTTGAGTCATTTGTTCCCATCACTGCAGGACTGCACGCCTAGTGTTAGAATGGAAATGGCAGCATCTGCTTGCTAGGGCATTTCCACTTCATTCCCAATTCTCTACCCTCTTCTGAATGTAATACATCCTGACAGGAACAAGAATGCCCTTAATATATTTCCTGAAACATTTCTCTATGTATATGTACTTTTAATAGGGTGTGTTTTGAGTGAAGATAACAAAAAAAAAATGCATCCAATTGTTTAGCTGTTGTGCTTAAGAATAACTAGATAGAGGCTTCTTTGCAGAGCGGAGAGATAACAGCAGAGATTTTCATTACCTTGAAGTGGGTTGGTAAATAGGTTCATCTGCCAAAGGATAGTAGGGGGAGGCTCAGTGGGTAGATTGACAGGTGAGAATGGGATAGATGGTTTGAATAAATAGATGGGGAACAGTCATATTAGGGAGGTACATGAGTGTATAGATAGAATAAGGGTTAGATAAATGGGGAAATAATATGTGAGTGATTGGTGAGTGCTTAGCTGATGGAGGAATAAATTGGTACATCAATGATTGATGGGGTTAAGAGGCTAGATGGAGTGAAAAGACCAGTAAATGTCTAGACTAGCTGAAAGCAGATGGATGGGTGAATGTTGTGGTATGAGAAGTGGAGAGCTTTGGATAGATGGAGAAAAGGCTGGTTTGGAAAAGATGTAGGAGGATAAGCAGAAAGGAAACTCTTGAGTGTTTTAGGGTATTGATATGGCTAGGAGAATTGTATGCCGGATTTTGTTAACTGGACAACTACTATTTGCTTGCTAACTTACCAATGACACGATCTGGCATGAACATGAGGAATGTTTCAGGAAATACATTAACAATATAATAAGTTATATGTTCGTCCTCTGAGGGGGAGACTCAGTCAGGAATTTATTCTTCTTTGTTTAGGAAACTCCTAAGAGACAAGATTCTAGCTCAGAGACTTGGTCAGAAGCTAGCCATGTTGCAAAATCAACTAAAGAATCACAGCTCACTTCCTGTTAAATTCCCCAGTCATCATCACTGCTTGATTTGAGGCAGTCTTGAGATATCCAGCAGTTGGGCTAAGAATTAGTTTCAAAAAAAGTTATTCAGATCATCTTGAAATTGATCATATTGAGGGGTGTAAAAATCACAAATGGTATGTACAGATGTGGGAACCAAGGTCAGGCCAAGATCACATATCCATTTAGTGTGAGAACTAGGAAAGGTCAGCTGACGTTCAGATAGCTTATGCGAAGTGAGTGTTGGGAAAGAAGTTCATATCCATTCCTTTAGAAAAGCAGATGGGTGTGTGATGAAGGTAGAGGAGTAGTACATCTACTGAAAGAGAATGTTTCCGGAAAGGCTCTAGTTCTCTTTCTCATGCTGTCACCCAGGTTCATTCTAAAGTAACAATACCAGTGAGGATGAACACTTCATCCACTGGCATATTTTCCCAACATAAAAATGTGCAACACAGTCACAATGGTTTCTACTTACACTTGTCCAAGTGGTGCTTAGTTCAATAGAATCAGCCTGCAGGAAATGTGAAGAGGCGGAGAGTCCAAAATGAGCTTTCTGTGGTCATTTATTTTTGTTTCTGAAGCATTTCTTCCGATTTCAACACAGGCCATACCAATCAGTGTTTTAGATATTGGGACTAAAGTTACATCTTTTTATTCTTTGTAAGTGAAATAGGTGCCTGGCAAATAGGTGCAAAGGTGTCCTCTATGCAACTGTGTTAAGGGGCAGGGCTCTTTTATTTTCTAATCCTGTCTACTCCCCAAAGCCTACAGCACATATATGGGAGAAGCATGGCTACTTCATTATTCTCCATTCTTAGACAGACAAAGAGATGCCCTAATAAACAACCCCCCAAAAGTTACAAATTTCTTTGAACTTTATTGATACACTGCACAATCACAACCATCTCATATTCATCCTGAATTAGAAAAAGGTTACAACTACAATGTAACATGCACAAAATTCAGGTAGTATATTCACCCTTAATACAATTTATTGACAGAAATCAAGTCTTCATTGATTTTTGAAAGAAAAAATATGAAAGAAAACGAAAGAAAAAAAAAGAACCCTAGAAGGCTGACAAGGTTATACTCTTGTATCATGTGATAAAGTTTTTTTTAAAGCATTTGAACATAAGTTTGTTTTAAGGATAATTGTGAGAATGGGCACACCCATTGTCTGACACAGCTATAACGGCGCCATTGATAAGTCATAATTTATTTATTTAGTTTTAAATCTAGAGGACTCTGAACTTGACAGAAACATTTTTGTACACCCACACATTCCTCACAACTGCACTTTACACGTCACACAATTCTTTAAATGATTAAAAAATGCTCCCTTCCACTAACACAAGGGCAGCTATTATTACTTATCATAGCTATTATTGATTATCCTTACATATGTGCCAATAGTTTAGAACGTGGCCCCAGAAAGGATAGTATAAGGTTCACAATCTTTCTTTCCCCACTCAGTGGTGTAGAGCAACTAGAAGGACTGTGTATGTGTCTTTAAAAGGGCACCATTGGGGAAAAGAAAAAGAAAAAAAAAAGGGAATCATTTTAAAACAGTGGGAATTGGGTTTAGATGACTACTTTCAGGATGAAGACAATTAAGTCTAATTAAGTCCACTCCATATTCCTTTGGACTCAGTATTCTGCACCTGAATGCTAAATTGCACTGGTTCAGCTCTTTTTTTTTATTTCTTTCTCTCTGCAATATTTTTAAATTGCCAATCTATTCCTTCTTCCTATCATTTGCTTCTCTTCTCTTAAGTAAGAAATGAGGGAAATGAGACTGGTATTTTTTTTTTATTTGTTTGCGTGTAATGATCATTGGTGGTCTCATCACGTGGTTATCTTTTTGAAAATGTTGCCTTCCTAGCTACACACCTGTGTTTTACTGAGACTGCTCCAGTATTTCCTGGTAGTTTTCTTTTTTCTTTTTTTGGTCTTACAAGAAAAAGACAGGGAAGCTTTGGACAGTAGGAGGAGAGGCAACTGGGTATAAGTGTTTCTAGGAACTAGGCTTGTTTGCAAAACCTAAACACAAGATTCTTGGAGAAATGTGAAGTGTGATGTTGCTTGCTTCCTCAAATTCTGAGGGAATTAAATTGTATTTTATTTAAAAATATACTTATTTTATTGGTCAGGGATTTTTTTTTTCCCACATGGTGAATGAAGTCAGTTTTTCACTGGAGAGGATTCCAGGTCAAATTGGGAAAGATGACCCACCCCCATATTTTCCCTCACTTGAGCCATTCCACCTCTCCTTCTGCCTTGGGGTTGTTGACAGCCCACAGCCTCACACAACTGAAGAGTAAAAGATACTCCCTGTTGCAAAGGAAGCACTGGTCCAAACTAGAATACTCCAGGTACAGCCAATTCTGATTGCCAAAAAACAGTGATACCATCTCTTTGGGATTCACGGTCTCTCTTTACACGTAAGTATTCTTCCAATAGAGGTAGAACTTGCTGACTCCTTCATGTTGAGAGCAAGTTGACTGGATTAATACAGAAACAGAACCTCAAACTCAGCCTAGATTATTTTAGTTTCTAGAGTCCCAGAGCATATATATATCCTATTCAGGTTTCCAGAATTAACTGCCAACCGGTAAGATAGAACTTTTAGTATGAGGGCTGGGTTTTGGGAAAAGAAATTCAGGCCTCTCCTGGATAGAGTCTTACCTCTTCTTCTGCTGACCACAACTGCAGCAGAAACACCAAGCACAATGTTTTTCTGCACAAGATCTGTGCACAGTTTCAATCCCTCCCCATGTACCCCCCACCCCCAGTTAAAACAAGAATGAGAAAAGACTAAATGCACTTGCTCAGACTTGCAGATGACTGTATCAGGCACTTGACATTAAACTTCTGAAAAACAAGCTTGGCAAGAGCTTAACACTAGCACTTTCACTGGCATTACTTTGGTGGAAGTCTATTTTTAATTTTGTGTAGGGGAAAGGAAGAGTTTTGGGGGTTCTCATTGAATCCCCTGACTAGTTTTATTTGGTTTCATTCCATTGTGGGAAACCCTTGAAGAGCAATAGGCTAGTTAGAGAAAAGTTTCTTTTTTCTTTTTTTTCCCCTCCTTTCTCCCTACTCTGACTATTGAAACTCTGAAAATAAAATCCTATTCAGCAGGCCTTCTCCATCTTCCCTTCACAGATAAAGTTGTAAGAGCATGTATATAACTGTGGATATTGTCTTTAGTATTTAGTTCTGTATATATTTTAAAACATTAGGTCATAGCTACTATCATCAGGAGCTATATCCACCAAAGTAACCCAAAACACAGAAGAAATGAAAGAGAGAGAGAGAGAAAGAGCGAAAGAGAGAGAGAGAGAGTGAGAGAGAGAGAGAGACCATTTCCTTCCACAAGGTCCTAGTTTCCTTGGGTCTTATTTACTTGTTTTCTGTATCCCAGACAGAGGAGATTTAACTGTAGGACTGTTGTTTCCCTTTGATAGGTGTCTAGCGGGAGAGGGCAGCACTGAGTTCCATGGTGTCTCTGAGGCGTGATCTGGTGGCATTCAAGGTTCTGGTGGTATTTCTGGTCAAAAGCAGATAGACGTTCCTCTAGAACAAGTCTTGGAGTATCAATCACATACAGTTTGTCCATTTCAAACACTGGGTGCTCTAAGACCATCCACTGCCCACAGCCTCCACATTTGTTGTACTCCAAAGTAACATATGCATGATCTGTCAAATACTCACATGGTACATTTAATCCTCACACAGTATGTGACACCAACCCTATTCTAGGTGCTAAGTGCAGTGAGACCTGAAACTTGCTCTCCTGCCCAGTTCTGCCTGTGCCTGCTCATGGATTGTCCCTGGAACTTGAAACTGATATATTCCTTTTGGCATGCCATTGGCAGCTCAAAAGGAAATGCGGGTGTCTGTTTACAGCTGGAAAATGTAATATTAATTTCACATGCACCAGCTCTAAGTCTTATTGATAGTGCCTGGTTTTTTTCTATGTATGCTACATACATATGTGTCCATATACATGTATGTGTATATATATATATTTCTTCCCACCGTGTATTTCATAATGGACAAAAACAGAGAGGCTGTTTCTACTGGAGGAAGAATATAAATTAAGCACTAATGGAATGGAACTCAATGGAGCTCATAGTGATTATTTTTGAGACTGTGGCTCGAAAGGGTTTTCCAATTCAGGTGGTCAGGTCCATGAGACCTGTTGGTCCTTCCTTCTTTTTCTCTTGGTAGGTCAATTCTTGTAGCACAGGTGAAGAAAGGCACAACCTTGTTTGGTTTCCAGTGCCAATATTTTGGGTGAAATGCTCCCTTCGCTGGCTGGGTCCCTCTTATCCTAGGAAATGATGCGGAAAGATCAGGTTCTTCGTATTTGTGTGCTGGACCTGCACCGACCATACAAATAAATCAGCAGGTGTTCTTTCCCAAAGTCACCGGAGAAGTTGCCTGTATCAGAGGAAGCTGTGTGTCATGTGCATCTTTCCCCTTCTATTTGCAGTGTTGTGTTAATCAAGTGCTTGGAAATTAAGTCAGTCACTCAAGTGCCCTCAGCTAAGAAGAGCTTCCTGCAACAAACACCAGGGTTGTCAACACACCCGCCATGTAATCGGCTCCCATCAGACGTTTACTGGATAGTTTTCAAACAGATCAAACGCAAACTGTAGCTGAGAGGAGACAATAGCTGAAACATGGCACTCAGACAGGTAGACTGCACTCTTGACAGTGCAGAGTGGGATGTGTGAGTGTGTGTGTAAGTGTGTGTGTCTGTGTTTATTTCCTCTTATGTCCTTGCTGTTAAAGAAAGTCAGCCAGGGAGTCAGTCCTGTAGGCTCCTGACATGCGTGTTCTTGAAAGGCTTCGGGAATCATGAAGGTTGACATTTTAGTCCTTCAAGTGTAAAGGAAAAAATAACAATGCAGTACTAGTCAAGGCTGTTCTAGGGCTGTTCTGCTCCCCATGAAGATGTTTCAGGTAAAACAGTCTCTTCTGGGACCAGAGGGTGACTGATAATTTGATTGTTACTTGGTCCATCTGCCAACAGCATCTACTTTGGGTAGGTGGGATACAGTATTGCAACAAGCCTATGATATATTGATTCTCTATGGTGTTAATCTGTGCTATCATTGGCTTTGACATGAGAAGCTGATTGGCCATTTTGAAGATGCCAGTGTCTGCTAAAAGTAGAGGAGAAACGAACGAATACAGTGGAAGAGACTGGTGACTAGAGATTGGCATGGCGGTGAACTGAACAATGAGTAGTGGGGAAAGAAACAGAAAGAAGCGTTAGATAATTACACTGATAGAGTAATAAACTGGAACTATCACTAGTTTGCTAGAGAGGGAGACGGGTGGGCAGATTAATGGATGGGTAGACAAATCAGAGGATTGTGTAGATGGATAAGTACAATTACTTTGATAGCTTTATTAAAAATAAATCTAAAAATTTCAGCTCTCTCTGAGTCATTTCTTATGAGCTGGGCAGCATTTTAAAAAGAGAAGTCCTACCCTCAAAGTTCTTCCCTTCCTCTTGGCCACTTCAGTGCTAAATATTTATTTAGTCTAGGGTTGTGTGCAAAGACCCTGCAGCTCTTGGAGATAGCAAGCAGGGAAGGGAGACTAGAGAAAATGACTAAATTATTTGTATGTTGGGGATGTTGAGAGAATTTCCCAGTAAGAAAGGACGTGAACCCTAATGGGAGTCAGATAATAATAACTTGGAGGGAGGGATATGTACATTATAATCAGGAAAATGGCCCAAAGCTTAAAAGATACAGGTAATAGGACACTTGGAGAAAACTCTTGCTGTGCACTATATTGGAAGTTGAGTTGTGTCTTCGGGGTGTTTATCATGAGGCACATTTATTTATTTCTTTAATTTTCCCAAATGGAGCTATGGTTTGTGAAAGCAGAGGGGAGGTTGGCGGTGGGGATGATGCAGATAGAAACAGAAGAAAGGGATGGAAGGGTGAAGGTAGCAGGACCAGATTCCACTTTGGGACACAACAATGTATAATTATCCTACACATGGTAGAACCCTGCCCACCCCTTCCCCCACCCCCCACCCCTAACCCTGGATCACTCAATCTGGAAAAAGAAAATCAAACAAAAACCAACCAACCAACCAACCAACCAACCAACCAACCAACCAACCAACCAACAGAAAGCATTCTTTTGAAAAAAGAAATCAAGAAGGAACAGAAACTAAAAAGGAAGCCAAACTAGTTTGCCCTCTGCAGTGTAGATTACAGAGTCTGTGATATGGAGAAGCAGGCGTTGCTCAGAGGACCTATGGTTTCTTATCAAAACTTGATGAAGAAGTGGGCAAAGAGGGTCCCTGATAGCCAGAGACAAGCCAGCGCTCTAGAGGCCGAGTTTACACCATCAATGACTGCTCCAGGCCCTGTGTAGGGAAAAGAGAGACAGACCCATTAGCACGTACCCCCAAAGCATCAGACTCATTGATTCCCTGACAAGCAAATAGCTAGGACATGCTTCTCAATGAGCATTCCCCCACCTCCCACCCTTCACCCTTCACCCTTCACCACCAACCCTCCCACACCTGGACAAATGGAAAGTGTCTCTCAGGAGTAGAAAGTCAAATGGTGCAGACCACTAGATTGCCTTAGCCACTAGAACCTGCTCTAAAAGACAGGAGTTTAAAAATTAGTTAATTAATTAAATAAATGGACTGAAGAGAGGTCACAGAAGTCAGCTGGTCTATAGTCTGAAAAGTTAAGACTGGCAGTATGGGCTGGATTTATGATAATATCTGCTGGTCTCTTCATAAGCAGTTCCTGTCAGCGTGTCCTGTCCTTGGTAATAGCACCCAGTACAGACCAGGATGAAGAGGTAAGGGAAGAGGAAAGAGTCCAGAGTTGATAGAAGCAGGTGTCAAAGAGAAAAGGACAGGGACAAAGCACTTTGAGGGCAGGGATAGATAGCATAATAGTTATGCATAGAGACTTCCATGCCTGGGCTACCAAAGTCCTTGGTTCAATCCCCTGCCCCACCATAAAAATAAATAAATAAATAAATAAATAAAATACTCTGAGTAATATGTGTTGGTGTGGCTGACATTTCCTCTAACTTAGGTCTATGAGGCTCCTGCAATAGCTGAGGAAGACCAGCCTTAGGGAGTCTCAAAGATTATGGAAAGATGTACCCTGGCAGTCAGAGGCAAGTCTCCAAATGCAAAAGAGAGGATTAGGTGTTCCCCATCCAAACTGCCACCCAGTGGTTTGACCTGAAGGTTATCTTTATCTCTTTCTTTCTCCTTCCTTCTCTCTGGCACTTTTATTGAGCCCTAGTGTATCATTTACATTCCACTGTGAAATATATATATAGACATATATATACATAATTGCAAATACTACCTTTTTTTTTTCCCTACATCGACTACATTCTCTGAAGAAAAACTAAATGAATTGGGATTCTCCTGGCCTATTCCAAGACACCAAAGCAGTTGCATCAGGGCTTAATTCTGTTTCTTGATATATCACCAGTATCTACAAGCCATAACAGTTTGGGGTCATAAGTATGCCCAGTAGAGCTAGTAAGCAGGGTGTATCTAAGGGAAAACAAAATTGCTTATGAGCCAAGGAACTTAAGGCAGACAATAGCCATTCCTGTACGTAAGGCGAGTGACTAAGGAAAGGAGACTCAGACAACCACAAGCATTCTTTTTCTTCAAATTTCTCGTTTTCAGAAGTAGACTAGTCTACTGGAAATATGGCTTTCTTAAAAGGATAGGTAGTGCAGGGTCTTCTGAGGCAGAACCCAAGTTATTTTACTTGCTTTTCAACCTGATTCCCTGTATCCATGCTTCATCTAGCAATGGGCTGAGACTTTGTCTCTGACAAATTAGAGCCTCTCTCTCTCTCTGACTCTCTCTCTCTCTCTCTCCAACAGTAACTATGCAACCATTCTGAATGCAGGAGCTCCAATGATATTACCTTTTAATTCTTCTGCTCATATTTACTTGAGAGTCTGCCCCTAGCTCATACGGCTTTGCATTTTGGGTACAGAGAATCAGAAACAAAGAACAAGTTTTAGGCATCATCACAGTGCTGAGAGCATCATGAAAGGTCTGCAAAGATTGGCAAGTGGCCTGACTATGGGACCTCTATTAACCCAAATACATAGCCCAAAAAATACACTGGCCTGAATTAGACAATGCTTAAGTTAGAGGGTTAAGGTAATTTTTTCATATTTTCTATTCTAAATGACAGACTGAGAATTTTAAAGGCGCTTACCAGGGAATAAACAAGGTAGACTCATAGGTATTATATGTCTTTTTTTTTCCTTTCTTTGTTTCTTTGTTCTGCCTCCAGGTTTATCTCTGGGCTCGGTGCCTGCACCAGGAATCCACTGCTCCTGGCTATTTTTTTCTTTTTCTTTTTTCTTTTTTTGGCTAGGACAGAGAGAAACTGAGAGGGGAAGGGAATGTAGAGAGGGAGCGAGAAAGATAGACATTTACAGACCTGCTTCTTGTGAAGTGATCCCCCTTCGTGTGAGGAGCCAGGGGCTCGAACAGGAATCCTTCCATGGGTCTTTACACTTCCTACTATGTGTGCTTAACCCTGTGCACCACTGGACAGCCTCTAATATTATATGTGTCTTTAAAGTATATTTTCTTATAAATGCATTGCCATGTGAAACACATTACCATATGTGTATATGTAAATCCACATGGAGTTTGTGTGCACCTGTTGAATTGAGGATGCAAAAGACAACTTTAAAAACTATCAAAGTTTTAGTAATTTCTACTTGGAAGAGGCAGGTCTTTTGTGTAGGGATCATCTCTTCTTAAATTCTTGCAATGGACTTCAACATTTCTTTTTTTTTAATATTTATTTTATTTATTTATTCCCTTTTGTTGCCCTTGTTGTTTATCATTGTGGTTCTTCTTATTGTTGTTGTCATTGATGTTTTTGTTGTTGGATAGGATAGAGAGAAATGGAGAGAGGAGGGGAAGACAGAGAGGGGGAGAGAAAGATAGACACCTGCAGACCTGCTTCACCGCCTGTGAAGTGATTCCCTGCAGGCGGGAAGCCGGGGGCTTGAACCAGGATCCTTATGCAGGTCCTTGTGCTTTGTGCCACATGCACTTAACCCACTGGGACTTCAACATTTCTTAATGGATGCCACTAAGTTTTCAGTATACAAGGCTGTCAGAAGAAGAAGGAGGAGGAGGAGGAAGAAGAGGAGGAGGAGGGGAGGAGGAAGAGGAAGAGGAGTAGAAGAGGAAGAAGGAGGAGAAGGAGAAGGAGGAGAAGAAGGAGAAGAGGATAAATGCACAAGGATGAAGGATGGAAAGATGAAGAGGAGGCAATGTCATAGAGAGCTTATTTCTGGTGGTTATGGTGTGTATGTGTGTGGTGATGGTGGTAGTTGGGGGGTTGTACCAAAAATGTTTTGTTCAGATAAAGTGATTTTTTTTTCACAGCCACAGTTCAGCTTCCATTGAGTGCTTCAAAAAAGAAAGTAAACTCTGAGGGTGCTACATTAGACATAGAGGCTGATCAGATGATGCTAAGATGTGTACTTGTGTTGGGTTTTCTGTGCAGCAAGCATGATTCTGAATCTTAAACATGTATATGGATTCATTTACACTTCACAAAGTTCTCTAGATTGTGCATTCTCAAACCTTCTATTGGTAAAAGTTATGATGCATTTTTTTTTTGCGGGGAAAAATAGAAAAAAAATGTCATGGCTTTTCTGACAACCCAGTATATCCCAGTGGTGCTCCCATTTTACAAATGGGAATCTGGAGAAAAGATTTTTTTGCATACTGTGAGCAAGTACATTTAAGACTGGATTGGAAAGGAGACCCTCTGTCTAGAGTTTATGAACTTAAGGAAGCCAAGTAGTGGCACACCTGGTTAAGTGTGCATTAATATAAAGCACAAGGACTTGCATAAAGGATTCCAGTTCGAGCTCCCCAGCTCCCCACCTGCAGGGTCTATCTTTCTCTCTCCCTATCTCCCCCTCCTCTCTCAATTTCTTTCTGTCCTATTGAATAAAAAAAAGGGAAAAAAATGGCCATCAGGAGCAGTGGATTCATAGTGCCAGAAGTCCCAGCAATAGCATGAAGGCAAAAAAAAAAAAAAAGAGTATATGTACTTTCTTGTTATATTACTATCTCCACTCTAAAGAATATGATCTTTTGAGCACATTTACATCATATAGTGAGTGGAGTTGAGTTCTGGGGATCAGGAGACCAAGTTTCCCTGAGGGGTATCTCTGAGAATGAGGTTGGGGTTGAGGTCCTCTAAGTCTCTTCTGTTAGTTTTCAGTTATTGTAGAAATGAGATTTGATATTTGATGCTAGAAGGCACCACTTGGAGCAACGAAACAGCCTTTTCCAGTTGGTACAAAACTTATCTTCCCTGTGACTTCAGTACCCCAGATGTCATCTCCTGAGAGGACCAAAAAAAAAAAAAAAAAAACCCCAAGAACTTCCTGTTGATAGTCTTAACTCTTTTCAGATTCAGGGTGTTTGATTCTTGGGTAGGCATGATGGATAGTCTTGTTTTATAGTATCAGGTGATGTGGGAGCTTATTGCAATGTGACTGGTCACTAAGATCATAGGAAATGACTGAGCTCTTCTAGTCAAGATAGGATTCTAGTCTTCAATGATAAGAGGTCAAAAACTAGCATTGTTTTCCTCATAGGGATCCTAGACACAGTTGAGACTTGGCAGCAGGACTCTTAGGCATTGATCTGATCAAGGAGAATGACTGTTACATGCCACGTGCCTTGGTCAAGGCTGGAGGAACTTAAGAGAAAAAGCATCATCAGTGAACGGATACTTCCATTGTTTCTACTGGGAGTGACACAACACATATTCAGGTTGGGTTTTTGCCACAGGCCTTCTGTAGGCTAAGATTACTCACCTATTTAGAGAAATGCTTGACTATGGTGAAGTATCACAGCTTAGCTAATAGATGTAATTACATGACCATTTCAGGGTTCATTTGGGCTCCGTAGACTATTAGGTTTCTGCAAATGTTAGCTTATGAATCTGTTACTGGAAAAGGGATGGTACTGGAAGAACTCTTCACCTGAGCTGAGTAGCTGTGGCACCAATCTATAGGTATTCATAATTGAGCACATTTTGATTTTTTAAAAAAATAATTAATTTATTTGTTTAGAATAGAGTCAGTAAGAAATTGAGGGAGAATGGGAGAGACAGAGAGGTAGAGGGAGGGAGGGGGAGAGAGAGAGAGAAAGAGAGAGAGGACACCTGCAACACTGTTTCTTTATTCATGAAACTTTTCTCTTTTTTTTAAGGTTTTATTTATTTATTAATGAGAAAGATAGGGAGAGAGAGAAAGAACCAGACATCACTCTGGTACATGTGCTGCCAGGGATTGAACTCAGGACCTCATGCTTGAGAGTCCAATGCTTTATACACTACGCCATCTCCTGAACCACTCATGAAACTTTTCATGTGCACTCAGCCACGGGTGTGCCACTGTCCAGGCCCAGTGTGGTTTTTTAGTACTATGGTTTCCTGACATGACAACTGCACAGATTTTTTTAGGATATTTAATATTAGCCCAAAATAATACCAGTTTTAATTTCAACTAATCGGATAGTGAATTCTTGCTTAACATTTTTAAAATTAACATAGGGACTTAAACCTAGAACCCAGGATTTATAAACAGGAGTCAGATTTTTGATGATGTGTTCTAGAGCATAGAGTAACCTAGAAATATACCAAAATAAAATGATGAGGGCTTGGGGAACAGATGGAATGCAAAGAAAGAGTAAGGATCAGGGTGTATGAACAAGTAGGTACATCAGTCATCTTCCAAGGATCTTTGAAAAGGTTTTATACACATCCATTGCCCCTGAGCCTTGGTGGCCTAAACAACCTTTGGGGGGGGGGGGTGTCACTGAACAGTACAACAGGATTTGTTGACAATACAACAAATCCTGGTTACTTTAGAATCATTCTTTGATCTTTGGGGTTTAAATCCAGACCCTGTGACCTTGCCTGCTTTGGGGTCTCAGACTAGATAGGTTCAGTTTCACTGAAAATAAGATTATTAAAACTGAGTCAGAATGATTAGTATAGTGCCTAGTAAAAAGTCATATGACCATGGCAATTGTTGTTATGAGGACTCTCCCCACAACACACACACACACACACACACACACACACACACACACACACACACACACACTTCATAGTTGAGGTGAATATTGGATTATTTTAAACTTTCTCAAATATATTTAACCAGAGGTAAGAATTTGGTAGAAGATAGAGAGGAAGTGAGATAATTTAAAGGTCAAGAGCATTTGCTACCAAGAAAGGTTGTTGGCCACGAGGATCCTAGGGTAGTAACAAAACTGAGGAAGGCATTGGGAAGACAAACACCAAGAACAAAGGGTTAGTATACCAGGAAATAGCTTCCAAAAATGTTCTGGAAATCAGATGTTGACTCAGTAAGGTTTTTTCTGGGAGCCTGACACAGGTTAGGTCATGATTTCATAATAGAAAGAAAATCCTGGGGGCTGGGTGGTAACATAGCAGGTTAAGTTCATGGAGTACAAAGGGCAAGGACCAGCGTAAGGATCCCTGTTTGAGCCCCTGCAGAAGGGTCACTTTTAAGCATTAAAGCAGGTCTGCAGGTGTCTGTCTCTCTCTCTCCCCCTCTCTGTCATCCCCTCCCCTCTAAATTTCTCTCTATGCTATCCAACAACAACAGCAGCAACAACAACAGCAGCAACAACAACAGCAACAACAGTAACAATGGAAAAAAGGCGGCTTCCAGAACAGTGGATTCAGAATGTCCTTCGCCCTAACCAAAATCAACAGACAAATACAGTTTTATAGCATCATGACTCTGAGGAAAAAGGTAATTTAGAATATATAGTTCAAAACCCTCTAACCTCCCTCTATGGGGGTACTCTTAACAGGACTGAATTTAAGAGTCAGAAAGAATTGGACTGGAACTGGTCAGTGGTACACCTGGTTGAGCACACATATTATTACCATGTAAACAGGCTGCAGGTGTCCCTTCCTCTCTGTCTCCCTTTCCCCTCCCAATTTCTCCTGTTGTATCGGATGAAATAAACTAATATAAAAATATTGACTTTGTCCTTGGGCTCCACAAGTTGCAAAATGATTGTGAACAGGATCATTGACTTCTCTGAAACAAAACTTTTAGATTTTATCTTCATGCTTATGCATATCAGCTAATCTACAGAGCAATCCTACTAGTGTAAACATGATTACTACTGGTTAAGGTGTAAGACAAGGGTGAGTATGTATGAGGTGAACTAGAACCAGGGCAATACTGCTGGTCTGTACATTGGCAATTTTTGTGAAGAAATTGCTTTAAATAAAGAGCCCATGGGATACTGGGTCCTTAAAGGTAATTGTCAAATATTAGATGAAAGCACACCTTCCAGTGGTCAGTAATTTAGTGCCCTGTTATCTCTGGAAAAGCCCTGAGCCGGCTCCAAACATATATTATATATGCAGGCCAGTGATTTTGAGGCAGTCTGTTTAGAAGTCCAGCTCTTTCTCTGGGCAAATGACATACTTAAGGAATCTTTATTGTAGCCAACAATGACTTGATTCAGTTGGATTGGTTTTCCAAAACTGAATATTTTCCAGGGCTAACTTGAATGTGAGAACAAATCATTGTGCCCTTTTCTCTAATTCTAGTCCCTTCTCCTTCACTTTTTTTCAACACTAAAGAAATAATTGCTCCCTTCAAGTCTGAAGTTGAGCATCCTTGAAAATGGAAGCTTAAATGACAATGTGGAAAGCCACAAGCTGTGAGTGATGACAACAAAACACCTTGGGTACAGATAAGCAGACAAAATAAGCCAATCTCCAACATTTTGAAGAAAGACATAGACTTAGTACTGATCAAGAGATAAAGTTCAGAAAAGGCGAAAAGGTCAGTCAGTGGATTCACTCTGGGGGAAAGGGAAGATTTCTCTGGCCAGATATGAAACTCAGCAGGATAGGACAAATAAATAAGCCCAGATTGGAAAAACTACTTATTTTGTTAAACTTAATAGACTGAACATTAGATTTTTTTAAGCAGATCTGGTTGAGGACTTAACATAGAGTTAACCATCTTTTTGGACTCTCCTGGAACTACCAGTCTGTTGCTGTGTTCAAGGGAAGGCTGATCACTTTCTTGAGTAGCAGGTGTTGAAAATCAAAGTACCACAACTCAGCACAAAGCTTCCAGCAAATATATAAGCGTACTGATGAGATCCTGCCTCGTAAGAGATTTTGAGGCTGAAAAATGAAGTGTACATTACAGGCGATGAAGGTATTAAAACATGTCACCGTTTTCACTTTCTGTGATTGCAAGGAAAATATGGCATGGTTCTTCAGCAACTGTAAACTGTATAGCTGTAATTCTACTAAAATAGCAGGTGGCAGGCGAACATATTTTTTTAAAAGAAACTCACAGGCAAGCTGAACTGGGTGATGGTACAGTGAGATCAATGAAGTATCTGAAGTCTAAGAAAATACGGTTTTGTTCTGAAACTTGAATAGGTTTCGTAAGTATGACTATGAACTCTGTGTGACCTTCCTAATATGGAACCAAAAAGATAATGATGTTCTTGGTGATTAAAAGAGGAGCAAAGAAATCTAATTAAGGGTGTATGGGCCACACGTGTTGGTGAAACATAAACTTCTTTTCAGCAGTGCCTGTTGATGAAGTCGCGTCATTCCCCTTCAAAGGAAACTTTGCCTCCAATGTCTTTAATTACAGTAAACAACAACAACAAAAACATAGCATTGTGTTGTTCTATGAGTAAGATTAAGCCAGCGTTGTGACACAAAGGATACTTGTGGACAAAGGGGCAAGCGAAGGTAGCCATCTTTGTTTTGTTCTCTCAAAGGTGCCTGATTTGTGTTTACCACAAAGACAAAAGCTTAAGGAGTTAATATCAGAAGTTAATTTGAATCTGTCAGCTCATCACAAACCTGAAAGAGACAAGACTTCAGTCTACACTGAGCTATAAGCTCCTGTGAGTGTGCTGACATCAGCACAGCCAGAATGCTCAGTGTTACATTCTAAATGCTTAGGCTAATAGCCAGATGTCAATGATTCAGATAGAGGAGGGTGGGAGTGTGAGGGAATGACAAGGAACCTCATCAGGAATGAAATGTGAAATGTCTGCATATTTTTCCCCCTAATATGTTGATATTTTGCAGGTTGGGGAAAATACAAATGATTATGCTGCTGTCATCAGCCAAAAGCAATGGTATTTCTCTCTGACTCATTCCCTCCCACCTGGATTTAAATTGTGGATTTGGACAAATAAAAAATCATATATATTATCAGCAGGAAATGGCCAAATGTATACAACTTTTGATGTCTCTGCAAGAAGAAATCATTTGATGAACATCTTCCAAAACAATGAATTGGAATGTTTGCCTCACAAGGGAGGGAGGAAATACCTAAACTTGAAAATAGAACTGGGACATATGAGAGGCTGGAATCCGAGAAAAAGTGTCAGAGTCAGAGTGATGTGCCTCCCTTGTGGAGACTACTATTTCCATGGAGAAACTATTATTACTTCAGAGTATTTGACTATTCTTTGGTTGGAGAAAGAGTTTCCCACTCTGCAAAGGCTACAACTGATACCCCCACTGACTGAAAGATACAAATGCTTACTGGGCAATAACCATTGTAAGAACCACACATACATTAACAATTATAAGCCTAAGGGTAGGACACCACAAGACCTAAAGAGGTGAATTAGTGATTTTTTCCAATGAGGATCAGAAATAATTTGTGAATTGGGTAGCAAAGAGTACAGCCTTAAAGGCTATTTCCCAGAGGGATAGAGAATGGGAAAGCTATCAGGGGAGGGGGTGGGTTATGGAGATTGGGTGGTGGGAATTGTGTGGAGTTGTACCCCTCCTACCTTATGGTTTTGTTCATTAATCCTTTCTTAAATAAAAAATTTTAAAAAAAGAAAAAGAAAAGAAAGAAATAAAGAAAGAAAGAAATATAGAATTAAAATCAGACAGCTCTGTGTGCAAAACCTGGTGTTTCTTCCTCCTGTGGTGGAATTTGTATCTTTGAAAACTGTCACTTCACTTACTTTCCTTGTGCTCTCGGCTCTTCTGCAGAGTGGAACCAATAACAGTTCCTGGCTCAAAATGTTCTTAACTATCTAAAGCCATGTCTACCTAATTCTTAAGTAGCTTCTTCATTCCTCCAGCACAGCATTTCATCGCCCTGTGGTGATTATCTATTTACTTGTTTGTGCAAGGTTGAAAATGTTGTTCCTCTTTGTACCTCAATCTTTAGTGGAACTAAACAAGCATTAGTTCAATAAATAAGTGAATAGATGGATAAGTGAATAGTGTAGCATCATCACCATCAAAGATTTAAATGGGAAATGGGGGCCAGTGTCCTAGAGCATGGGCAAGTATAGCCTGTTCAGAATATGTAAGAAGTTTTTGCACATGCACAGTCTAAATCTTGGGCTTGAAGCTACAGTAGTCTCAAAGCTGCAACAGAATTCATTGCTTTTCTGGGAGGAGGTTCTCAGTTGGTTGTGAATAAGTTCCTTCTAAGTGTAGTGCTGTCAGGGCACACTGAAGAGGGGTCACCAAGGACGAAGGAACAAGTACAAGGACATCATAACTGTCCACATAAGATACAGGTTCCAGTGTGAGAGCAAGTGGAATGGAAAGCAGACAGTCGGAGTGAAAGGTGGAGTCTTTTTGGGAAGACTCATACTACCAAGTGTAAGGGAGGCTGGGGAAGAATCAGAATGGCTGAGGAGAGAGAATCTACTGAGAATATGCAGGTGAAATAGTAGGGGGTATATCTGAGGCAGAGGAGGGCCTGGGAGAGAAAGACTGAGTTTGAGATTCCTGTGGAACATAGAGGGAGGAAGATTTGTTTGCAATTCAGAATCAAGGAGGGCACTAGAGAGGCAGATTTAGAAATTACCAGACCATTCCTCAGAGTATATCAATTTCACTTCACCCCTGGTTCTCCTGGAGGTAGAGCTGGCAGAGAAATCACAGGATCCTGATGTTCTCTGGAGATCTTGATTGAATGGGTCCTCAGTAAGGCACCTCAATCTACATTTTTGAAACATCTGATGTAAATTTCTTGCAAGCTAAGCCATTGCTCTGGAAAATGTTTTGGAATATGAAAGATTCCTTCTCTTCTCACTGTGACCCTGTTCTTGAGCATATATGTGGGGCAGGTGTGTGTTCGGGGTGGGGTAGGGTGGGCTGGGCTGGGCTGGGCTAGGCTTGAAGCTACTTATGACAGCAAGGTGGAAAGAAAATCACCACCAATTATAACACAGAGTTCAGGAATGGGGTACTGAGAGGGGGCCAAAGACAGCCTTGAAACCAAGAAGAAGCTGAATGTTAGAAGAGCCAGAGCATGGGAGACTGAGGGACGGATAGTGCTAGAGAAGTGGACACTAAGAATGCTGGTCCCTCTTCAGAGGTTGGGTGTGGGGGTGACTGGGATAAGAGATATAGTATGGGATGTGGAGGGTGGAAAAGAGATTATGAAGCCTTCTCAGATTACTTGAATCTTTTTTATTTTGCCTCCAGGGTTGCTGCTGGGGCTCAGTGCCTGCACTACAAATCAACCGCTCCTGGCAGCCATTTTTTCCATTTTATTAGATAGGACAGAGAGAAACTGAGTGGGGAGGAGAAGACAGAGAGGAGGAGAGAAAGATAGATACCCGTAGACCTGTTTCATTGCTTGTAAAGCGACTCCCCTGCAGGTGGGGAGCTGGGGGCTGGAACCGGGATAGACACTAGCGGACCTGCTTCATTTCATCTCTGGTGAAGTGACTCCCCTGCAGGTGGGGATCTGGGGCTTGAACTGGGATCCTAGCGTGAGTCTTTGTGCTGTGTACTATGGACACTTAACTCAGTGCGCCACTGCCCAGCCCCTAGATTTCCTTGCATCTTTCTTGCAGTATCTAGGAATCACTTCACTGCTTCAGAACACTTCACAGTAGAGGGAGATGGGAGAGGCAGGGGTGTGTGTTAGGTTGTTGAGGGGGTTGCATAAAGACTCTGCCTACAAGTAACAGTGGCTATAGTTGGGGAGAAGCTCAGCTAGGCTAGAGGAAGAGGGGTGTAGTTTGTGGCAACACCAGTGAAAGAATCTAGTTTGAAGAAGCAACCTCCTCATGTGTGTATGTGCTGTGAAGGAATGTCCAGAAGCAAAAGGAAAAAAAAAATCCATCTCTTTCTAGCTTCCAGAGGGACTGTTGAGGCAGACTGAAGTTACTCCTAATGCTGAGAGGACTGCAACATGGCCTGAGACCCAAACCCAGTGGCCAGAGGTTGTTCACCAGAGAAACCTTGCCATTTTCACTTGCAGTAATCAGATGCTTATGAGGGTTCCACTAGTCCTGCTACTTCACTCTTCATGCCACTAATTTGCTACAATTTCACAGAGAAAATGTGAGCAAGGAGAGTGTGGTGGCACACCCAGTTGAAAACATACACTGCAGTGTGCAGTGTCCCAGGTTCAAGCCCCGGGTCCTCCCCTGCAGGAGAGAAGTTTCGTGAGTGGTGAAGCAGGGCTGCAGGTGTCTATCTTTCTCCCTCTCTTGTTTCTCCCTCCCCTCTCAATTTCTCTTTGTCTGAAAGAGAGAGAGAAGGAAAGAAAGGAAGAGGAGAGGGAGAGAGAGAGAGGAAGAGAGGGAGGAAATGAAGAAAGGCAGGAAGGAAAACTGGCTTCCTGCAGCAGTGGATTTGTTGTGCTGGCACTGAACCCCAGTATTAACTGGTGGCAAATAATAATATAATAATAATAATCTAATGACCTTGAGTCCATACTCCCAGAGGGCTAAAGAAAAGGAAAGCTATCAGGGGAGGGAATGGGATACAGAGTTATGGTGGTAGGAATTGTGTGAAGTTGTACCCCTCTTATCCTATGGTTTAGTCAATGTTTCCTTTTCATAAATAAAAAAATTAATAATAATAATATTAAGGTAATAATAATGAAAAGAAACATGAACAATGTGGTCTGCTCTCTGCAGCCTCACCCCCTGTCTGGTTTTGCTGCCTTTCTCTGTCCCTCTCCCTGCCAGCTGCAGTAATCCCAGCATTTATATGGCTCATTGAGCGCATCACACAGGAAGCAGTGCCTGGTGTAATCAGCTCCAGAATCTCCCCTCTGCTCTCTAAGGACGGGGCGTGGAGGTTCTTGCTCAAGACTCAGTGGAGACAAAGTGGATTGGTCAGTTGTGAGAAAGTGAGCTTTGGCCATTCTGGAAAGCTTCTGCCAGGGCCTGAGCTGTGGCCAGCTAGCCAACTGGGTCATCCCAAGCTGCCCGCAAGGCTGCAAGACTTGGAGCTGCCAGGGCCGCGAATGGATTTGAACTTGGCAGCATCCACTCACTGGAGACTGTATGCTTAGTGCCAGGTGTTTTTCAACAGCTCAAGGGCATTGGAAATACCCCAAGTTTGGGGCTGGGTGGTTGCTCACCCTGTAGAGTATACATGTCACTATTCGAGACGACCAGGGTTCAAGCCCAATTTTACTTGCTGGAAGGTGGGGGGGGGGGTCCATGATTGGCAAAGCAAGTAATATAGGTGTTCACCCTTGTCTCGCTCTCTCTCTAACAGAAAGAACAAAGAAAAAGTAAACATGACTGTTGGAAACGGTGGAGCCACGCAGGCCTCAGTGATAACTATGGTAGCAAAAAAAACCAAAACAAAATCAAGGTTATGGATGATTGGTTGGAATAGCTGGCTGATAGCTGTTTCCTCATTTCTAATTCAGAAATAGAGACTTAGAAACTTAGGAGTTATTTCCTTCCTTCCTTTTTCTTTTCTTTCCTTTTTTTTTTTGATAGATGGGGAGGTTGGGGGAGGAAGAAGTTTCCTTTGATGTGGTGGGTGTTGGGTTTGAACCTGTATAGCATGAATGGCAAGGCAGCAGAAAAGCATCATCCAAGCGAGCTATTCTGCTGACCCTCGGACTGTTTTTGTTTGCTTGTTTGTTTCCATATAATAAAAAGAACCATAGTTTTCTGTGTGAGTCAGGACTGGACCAGCTTCCTTGGTCCTGAGGACTGACCTCTGTTCTATAGTCTTTAGTACCTGCAGTTGACCTACTGGAATTATGGGAAACTCAGAGTCTGGCGTACTACCTGCATGGCCTGCCCCCTCCCCTCCATACCCTGGTTGTATGGCTTGTGAAGAGCAGCGGCTACTATGTATACAGAGAAGGCTACTCAGACCAATGACAAGCACCAACTCATCTCTGAGTGTTGCTCTGTGATGATACCACTCATCAGCTGGCTCACCACTTCCTGTTTCAACCTACTCGCCAACCGACTGTCTCCATTGTGTTTTGTCTTTTGCATTCTCCTAAAATTGTTTTCATCCTACTTCCCTTTGTTCACTGGATGGAGGTGGGGAAGAGTCAAAAGATATGTTTGTGTGAGAGACCTATTATGGGACTGCACTGTCATGGGTTCATGGTGAAGAGTCTAAAGACATTCTTCAAAAACAAGCTAAAGGGGAGTACAGCGGGTTAAGTATACCTGGTATGAAGCACAAGGACAGGTGTAAGGATCCCAGTTCGAGCCCCCAGCTCCCTAACTGCAGGGAAGTCACTTCACAGGTTATGAAGCATGTCTGCAGGTGTCTATCTTTCTCTCCCCCTCTCTTCCTCTCTGTCTTCCCCGACTCTCTCCATTTATCTCTGTCCTATCCAATAACGACAACATCAACAACAATAATAACTACTACAACAATAAAAATACAACAAGGGCAACAAGAATGGAAAATAAATAAATACAAAAAAAAAAAAAAAACAGGCAAACTTACAGTTTTTGAAGGTGTAACACTCCCGTGTGTGCTTGGGAGTGGTGTGTGTGTGTGTGTATGTGTGTGTGTATTGGGGACAAGATTAAATGGCTGTGTAAAAGTTGTCCCTTAAGAGAAGAGGTTTAGATTTAGATAACTAGAAGAGGAGGGCAGCTGAGGTACAAAGTGGATCCAAGCAGGCTAGCTGTTGACATGGGGCTCTATCCAGAAAACCCTTCTCCAGTATCCACAATGGGTCACCAAGTATTACAAGTAGGACTGGAATGGTGGTGAAGAACCCCCTTGCTGGACTCAGAGGGCATGTGCTCAAATCCCAATTTAAGTACCTATAAGCCTGTGTGATCTCTCTCACCTCTCAATTGCCTCCTCTGTAAACTTGGGATAAATATAGCACTTTACTTCCTAGAGTCATTCAATGAGATCAAACATACGAAACACTTAGTCTAGTGGCCCTGCACAGGGGAAGTGGCTGGTAATAATTAGCCATAATTATGGGGCGGAGCAGGCTAGAGTGACTATGCCTGACAGGCAGAAAAGGTTGGTCAACTGGACAAGATCACACCGATCTTGTGCTGAAGCGATTGCCATTCAGGAACAGAATTAGTCTTTGCAGAGGCCATGTTAGAAAGCTTGTCCAAATGGCTTTTACACGAGAGGGGGGAAAAAGAGAAAGAAAAACCAAGGCCCATTAAGATTGACTTTCCCAAAGCAATTCAGTGAAAGCCAGGAGAATCTGACTTTATAGAGGCCTGAGACTCTTAAATTCAATCATTTTCACTTTGTAATCCCTGCAGCGAAACTCCTGTCCTGTTCTCACCATCCTACCCTGCCAATTTCTGTGTCTCTTCATTCATTCAGTTGTTTATTCATTCACAAAATGTTTGTACCCTACTTAGATTCCTGTGTTAGACTGGAGGGAGTAAATCAGAACCACTTCCTACATTCAGAGAGCTCAAAGGCTAAAGGGGAAGGAGGTTAAAAAAAAAAAAAACACAACTAAATAAATGAAGCAAAAGTAAAATTGCTACTGTCTGTTCTGTGTCTACAGAAATCAAGAGGTGAGCTGCTGTAGCACTGCTGTCTCCTTTTTGCCTAGAATTGGTCCTGAATTCTTTCTGGGACTGAGTGGGCACGAACCAGGAAAGGAAATTAAGGTGAATTATGGGGCCTGTTTTTCACTGTAGCAAAAGGGCACAGGAGACCAGAGAGACATCTCACAGGGTTAGGCAAATGCCTAGTCATGTCCACAGCTCATCTTTGAGCCCTGGTACCATCTGTAAGGGCCCATGGCAGCAGAAGAAGCTATGAAGCTGTGGTATCTTTTCTTTTCTCCATCTTAATGAAAAAATAATCTAATAGGGGTGACATCAATCATGCAAGAGGTGCTGACTCCACAGTAAATAAAAATAATATACGGGGACAGGAAAATTTAGAGGAAAGCAAAGCTCAAGTCAAGTTAAAAAATAATTCTGGAAGTAGTATCAATAGCAACAGTGGTAAAATGGTGTGTCTCCCAAAAAGTATTGGCAATACCAGTGGTACCCATAATACTTTGCACTGACACAGTAGTGTTTAGTTAGTCTTATCTCATTGATGAATACTATCTTGATGGCTGTTCGCAATGGAAGTCAGCAGAACAGGAAATATGCCAGTTTTAGATCTGTAAACTAAGGTAAACATGTACTTTTATATGAAGACAAATTAATAGGAATGTACATAAACACCATTCCCGCCACCAAAAGACAGGCAACAATATTTATACCCCTTTCCCATATTAGAGAGCTACTCTCTTCCCTGATCCAGCTTTCTATTCCTTTTCCAGCCATGATATCACCTCCCCAGACAATAACTTGGATCCACCTGCATATCAGATTTCAGGCTCAAGGGAAAAAAAAAATTAGTATAACCACAGGGCCTTTGAAATGTAACTAAAATATGCCTACTAGCTATGTACAAAATGGAAGACCCCCCCCCCCCAACTGCACTATTCCAGCCTTTAGGTTCATGATTAGTCAACAATTTGTTTGGCTTTGTATGTTAACTCTCTTTTCAGCCACCAGGTTCCAGATGCTAGCATGATGCCGACCAGACTTCCCTGGACAAACAACCCCACCAATGTGTCCTGGAGCTCTGATTCCCCAGAAACCCGCCCCACTAGGGAAAGAGAGAGGCAGGCTGGGAGTATGGATCGACATGTCAATGCCCATGTTCAGCGGGGAAGCAATTACAGAAGCCAGACCTTCCACCTTCTGCATCCCACAATGACCTTAGGTCCATATTCCCAGAGGGATAAAGAATAGGAAAGCTGGGAGTTGGGCGGTGGCACAGGAGGTTAAGTGCACATGGCACAAAGCGCAAGGACGGGCATAAGGATCCCTATTCGAGCCCCCAGCTCCCCACCAGCAGGGGAGTAGCTTCACAAGCGGTGAAGCAGGTCTGCAGGTGTCTCTCTTTCTCTCCCCCCTCTGACTTCCCCTCCTCTCTCCATTTCTCTCTGTCCTATCCAACAACAATGACATCAATAACCACAACAATGTTAAACAACAAGGGCAACGAAATGGAAAGTAATAATAAAAAAAAGAATAGGAAATCTATCAGGGGAGGGGATGGTATATGGAGATATGGTGGTGGGAACTGTGTGGAGTTGTACTCCTCTTATCCTATGGTTTTGTTAATGTTTCTTTTTTATAAATAAAAATAATAAAAAAATACAGAAAAGACTCAATAACATCATGTAGTTTTAGTTTTAACATTGATGGGATTCTTTTTTGTTTGTTTCTTTGCTTTGTCATCTCCACTACATTGGACACATTTCACTACACTGGACAGAGTTTTTTTCAGGTGGAGAGAGAGAAAGAGAGAGAGAGAGAGAAGTAGAGAAGAGAAGAGAAGAGAAGAGAAGAGAAGAGAAGAGAAGAGAAGAGAAGAGAAAAAAGGGAGGGGGGGAAGATAGCACTACAAAGAAGCTTCCCTTGGTGCAGTGAGGGTGAGGCTCAAACCTGGGTCACGCATATGTCAAAGGAGGTACTTAGCCAGGTGCCCTATCTTGCCAGTCCATAGATTCCCCACCCCTCATCCACATAATCTGTATTTGGAGACAGAGTCAATAAAGGAAGTAATTAAGGTTTAATAAAATGATCATGGCTGTGATCCAATAGGATTAGTGTCAGAATAAGAAGAGACACCAGGGGGTTCTCTCTTTCTCTTGTGTGTGCACTTTCATATAGGAAAATCCACTCTTCTTTCCCTCTCAGTCTTTTTTTTCCTAGCTTGTGTTTTCACATTGCTTAGTGGAAAGGTTATATAAGGGCAAAATGACTCCCTATAAGCCAAAAAAGAAAGCTCCGAGCAGAAAAAGAATCTGCCGGGATCTTGATCTTGGACTACTAGTCTCAAAAATTGTGAGAAAATAAATGTTGCTTAAGTCAAGCCTAGTTTTTCTTCTGGCAGCCCTAGTAGAGTCATACTGTTTTATTATAATTCCTCAGTAAAGATTTTATCATAATTACTCAGTAAATGGCAGAGAGACAAGAACCCATGTCTGATAGTTGTCAATTCCAGGCTTTTTCTATTAGCCATATTCCCAACTTCTGGCAACCTCAGTGAACAAGGGGAGATGGCAGGGGCAGGCACTGAGCTCAATCCAGTCCCATCCTTTGCTTTTCTCGAGATTATGGGAGAAAGACAGGGTGATGGCACACCCTGGTACAGTGCATATGTTTTTAAAAATATTTTATTTATTTATTTACCTTTTTCGTTGCCCTTGTTTTTGTCATTGTTGTGGTTATTATTATTGTTGTTATTGGTGTTGTTGCCAGATAGGACAGAGAGAAATGGAGAGAGGAGAGGAAGACAGAGATGGGGAGAGAAAGATAGACACCTGCAGAACTGCCTCACTGCTTGTGATGTGACCCCTCTGAAGATGGGGAACCAGGGTCTTGAACCGGTATTCTTACTCCAGTCTTTGAGTTTCACACCATGTGTTCTTAACCCACTGCTTTACAGCCTGACCCCCTGAGTGCATATACCCACGTTCAAGCTCCCACTCCCCTGCAGGGAGGGGGGGCAATTCAGAAGTGGTGAAACAGGTGTACAGCTGTCTATCTTTCTCTCTCCTCTATACCTTCCCCTGCCCTCTCAATTGCTGTCTGCCCTTAAAAAATAAAATAGGGGGAGGGGAATGACCACTGGTCATCGGGAGCAGCTGATTTTTAGTGTAGGCACCAAGGAGCCTGGTGGGAAAAAAAAAGACTAAAAAACTAAGGGAGGGACAATAATTCATAGCCATTACAGTGTAGATAGAATAGTGGCCTCTGACTGTCCTGGCTCCAGAACTGCTGTGAAAAGTTGCACTTGCGGATTTGAATACAGGTCAAGAAAAAATTCACAGGTATCACTTTCCCTCCTGTGACTAAGATTGATCAAAGAAAAATGAGACATCGAGAGGCTTCTCCCTCTAGAAGCAGCTGAGTGTCTGCTGCTTCTAAGTGTGCACGTGTGTGTGTTTGTGTGTGCGTGTGTGTGTGAGTGTTACTTGCACCAGTGCTGCTTATCATCTGGCTAAGTGCTCCAATATTTAAGGAAATTGTCTGATTCTGGGTCTCAGCCAGTGCCTATTCATTAGCTGTGCAGACTTCACTGTGACTCAGCCCCTTTGTTCCTCTTTTTACTCTTCTTGAAAGTCGGGTTAATACATCATTGCACAGTATTAACATGATGCCTGGAAGCCAATAAATGTTTGGTAGATTGGCAATATTACTGCTATTGTGAATACTGTCTAAGGAGTTCTGGGAATTACATTCTTAGTCATTTTTGTCTTGGGTTGGAATAAAAATAACATATTCATACAACTGTCTGCTAATCTGTCTGGTCTTTGGGTTGGGTTCCTTTTGGTGTTAAACATCAGAATACTTATTCTTTTTAAAGGTCAGCAAGTATGAGTTTATTGATTGGGAGGGAAAAAAATCCCTTTCCTTGAAACATATTTCCTTTATTTTTCTACCTTGCTTCCACCCCTGTAACAGTATGTCCAATGTGTGTGTGTGTGTGTGTGTGTGTGTGTGAAAGCCATCATATTCTACATGCTCGTTACCTAAGCTGTGCAAACCAACCCCTCTACAAGTCTATCTACTAAGGAGAAAGAAACAAGGGGGGTGGAGCAGGCAAGCCTATCTTTGAAGTAGGGCTGAGTTCAAAGGCATAGGCATTCAGAGGCAGGCAGAGGAAGGAAGGAACATGCTGTACCCACCTGCCACTGCTGATGAGGGGCTTATTTCTAAGACACACACAGCACAATGCACACACAATGCAGAGAGGAAACAAAAGACATAGATCACACATTTCAGATGGTTGGTGGACAAAGTTCAGTCAATGTCAGTGCTGAAAGCTTTCTCAGTGGTTGAGGTGCACATGGGAAACATGGATACCATTTCATCCTACTCACCAGGTGCTTCCCTCTAAACACAGACACACAGACACAGACACACACACACATAGACACACACACACACACACACACACACACACACACACATACCACCACCACCACACCACACCACATCACACCACACCACACCACACCACACCACACCACACCACACCACACCACACCACACCACACATGAATGATTACACCAAGCTCGCCCTGGCCCATAGTATGAAATGGAGCATGAAAAGATGGACACAGCAGTGTGGAAAGGCTGAGTCAGGTTGAACTTAAACTCTTCCAAAGAGGGGACAGTCATGACTCTGGAGACCTTTCCATCCAGAGTAGAAAGAAAGGCCTTCAGCAAAGGGTTTGATGCTAGTTGTGGACAGAGATGCCGTCTTGATGAGAATGCAAACTCTGCTCCATTCATCCCAATGTATGAGAACATGACATGGCAAGCAACATGAGAATCATGATGGCAGTAGTTGATTTGATTCAAAAAAATAAATAGAAACTATACATCTTCACTATAGTAGGTATCTTAAAGCAGTATCTCTTTCCCCTCAAATATTTTGATAGTTCAACAACTGAACATTATGTCATGTTTCTGCTTTAAGCAACCACCATTCATCCTGGTTCAGAATGTTAACTCCTTTTTTTAAGTTGCAAATCTGGCCACTTAATAGACCAGGAGACATCAATGACCTTGTAAATATCACAGTATAGATGACAGGGAATGACAAGGAGAAGCACTGCAACTAAGAGTGGTGGGCTGTGCAGTATGGATGAACATCGTCCAGGTAGGTCCTGCCCTCCTCCCTCTTGAGTTCCTCAAGTTTTCCCACATGGCTGAGCCCATGGCATCCAGGCTTCCTGCACTCACCATACAGTGTGATGCTAGCATTGGTGTTCCCAAGCTTGTTTGTGGCCACACAAGTATAGTTCCCATAATCCTTTTCTGAAACATTGAAGAAAGTGAGAGTGGATATGCGTCCTTTGTTCTCAATCCTCACGCCATCCAGACCAGTGGCTAGCCTGCAATGAGAGAAGGCCTTGCTGATCTGGTACCATAAAAGAGGCCAAAACAGCAGACAGGAATATAAATACCACACTTTAATCCTACAAGGAAGCTGTCCTCTTTGAAATAACTTTTGCCTCTAACTAACCCAGTTCCTCTAACTCAAACCACAGCCTCTATCAGGAGGAAAAAGGAAAGGATGTGGCTGGGGAAGTAGCATAATCTTTTCTGCAAAAGACTCGTATGCTTGAGTCTCTGAGATCCCAGGTTCAGCTCCCTGTACCACCATAAGCCAGACATAAGAAGAGCTCTGGTTAAAAAATTAAAAAATTAAAAAAAGAAAAAAAAAGGATGTTTATACTCCAAAGGCCACATTTCTCTAGATTCTTCTCATGGAAGTCTACAACTAATTTCTGATTGTGAAACAGGGTCAGTTTATTTTACCCACTTTCCAGCTTCCTCTATCTTTTTTGTTTGTTTGTTTCTGGTTCTTAATGGAGTCACTGTTAATTAAAAAAAAAAGCTGCAGTGCATTTTTCATTTTTCCATCTTTCTCCTTTATATTAACATCCTTCTAGGTGGGAAAAAATAATCCCTTAGCTCTGCTTCAGACATGTCTTATTTCCACTGTCAAGGTACCTGGTGTCTTCCTTGAACCACTGGAATTCAGCTGTAGGCACTGCCGAGGCTTCACAGCTTAAGATGCCCTTCTGACCAACTGAGACGCCAGTGTTCTTGGCTTTTGAGATATAGGGAGGGTCTAGGGAAACGAGAGTCAACATGAGTCAGTGAAACAGATGAATAAGTTATCTTCTGTTGTGCAAATGGATCACTTATGACTCTACTTCCTCCCAGTTAAATAACCATGTATTTTAAGAGAAGAAATTCTAGCTTGGAGACAATGCATTTACCCCAGTGGCTTCACCCATTTAAAGTGAACAATTCAATTTAAAGTGAACAATTACCCCTATTAGCTAAAAGCTCTGACAGTCATGGAAAAAAACTCCAGAGACAGCAATGGAGGTAGTGATAGAGCAAAGCATCTGATAATGGATTTCCTTGCTGGAGACAACTGGGATCTATCAGAAAATGGCATTGCCATCTTGATCTCATAGTCCCTAAGCCCTCTTTCCCCCTAGTCCTCTGGGACAATGGGTCCACTCACAGTTTACGGTGATTTTTACTTTCCGAACATCGGGTGCAGCCACATCATTCAAGGCGCTGCATTCGTATTCCCCAGACTGGTCACGTTTGATGTCAGAGATTTCCAGGTATTCATCTTCACTCACAAAGCCCTGGCCTTTGGGAAGGAAAGAAAGAGAGAGGGGCAACAATCAAGGAATTGTGAAATCAGAGGTAGGACATCACCTGGGAGGCAAAGAAAACAAAAGGCTGTAAAGAGAGGTTTGAACATCACTTTAAAATCGCATGTTAGCCCAGAAGTATTTGGGGGGAGAAAGAAGGCCTACTATGTTTGGAGTCCTGAAGCAATGTGTTTTTTGTTTATGTCACCATTTTGATAATACATTATGAAGATATAACATTATTACTGTATTTATGTGATTATGATGAGGATTCACTAAGCAAATATATGTGAAATACTCCAACATATTACCAAATGATGGTAGTTGAAAGAGAGCTGCCATGATTAATAATAGAATACAAAATGTAGGAATGGCGTTAGGGTATGCTACCATGGGCATTTTAATTGTTTGCTATGGAGAAAAACCTTTATATATACAGATTGTAAACTATTGATTGCAGCATGAGCAAGTAGCCACATAACACTGTCATATAGTAAATGCAAAGCAGTAGGCTCCATTCAAAACTCTACTGGGGAAGAGAAAATGGAGGATGAGTGAATGAGGAAACACTAGTGTCTCCAGCAGTAGTAAGTACTCAGTGGGTGTCCTCACATTACCCAACATCTCCCCCCCTTTTTTTCTTTTTTTTAAATCAATTACCCTACATCTCCCCCTTTCTTTTTATCTTTCTTTTTATCTAATTTTAGCCATAATATCAGGAATGTGGGGTGCTTTGTGATGCTCCTCACAATTACCCATCAAGTGGACTCTGCCAGCATAACGTAAACCATGCAACCATCAATACTAGAAGAGTCTCATCCAACTTGGTGGATCATTCTGCAGGCTTAACTCTCTGACTTTTATGAAGCTTGTGATTTGTGATGGAGAATATTCTGCGTCTGTAAAATGTACATTTCTCACAGCCACCATTCCATCTTCTTGCAATACTCTGGCTCCTTTACCTTATCTAGCTCCCCATTCAGTGCAAAGAGAACAGACATTCTGTCTTGAAACACAAATGTTCTGAATTCTGTCAAAGCATCAGACTTCTGTAAAAATCCAGTACACTCAAGACCAAAGAGGAAATGCAACCTTTTGCATTTATCATAGTCCTGCTGACTGATTGCTCTTTGTGCTCCAAATGAGAGCAAAATTAGTTTTCAGGATAATTGCAACTCAATATAACCCTCCACATACTCCCTAGAAGTACAAGCCAATTCTGACCCAACGGGCTCTCGTTTGACCAAGTGTGGGGCAGCCATGAGTGTGAAGCAAGAAGGGTGAGCATCTATGGGGTTGGGTGACTGGGGAGGCAGATACATTGATACCCTGACTTTGCTTCTAGTCACAGCCATGGGGATTCTTCTCTACTCTCTCTACCTATTTTCTCAGACTTCTTGCATTTGCTTCTTTCTTCTCTGCTTCCACTACCCCATGCTGGTCAAGCCCAACCAGGCTGTACCATCAGTATCTGGTTGTTGGTTACTAGTGCCACACCTAAAATATGTGGGACAAGTATTTGTCCAAAAGGGCTCCCTCTCTTAATATGTAAGTTGCCTCACCCCCAAGACAATACCATTATGGGAGTGTCAGTGCAAGAAGTGTTTATTTTTTCATTGATATAGGGTGAGATACAGAGAAGGAGGGAGAGACAGTGAGAAGAAGAGACACCAACAGCACTGCTCTACGACTTGTGGAGCATTCTCTCCCTTCAGGTGGGAACCTAGGGTTTGAACTCTGTTCTTTGTGCTTGGTAAAATGTGTGCTTTACTACGGATACCACCACCAGACCCTGCAAGAAGTCTTGCACTGGTCAGCACAAGCAGTCCTTTCTAAGCAGGCCATCCTTTGGGTATTTGGGCTTATTGATCAGGACCCAAGGTCTAGCACAGATTTCAACAAATCTGATTATACCTATACATGGAGTAACAGAGAGTAGAAATTAAAAATGTACACTGAAGGGGAGGGAAAACAATGAGGCAAGGCCCCACACTCTCAATCTAATACTTGAGTGTTTTTCTCCCAAATGAGATTGTTTGCCTCAGCTGGTGTCAGGTGCCAGAAGAGAACCTAGAAAACATCAAGGAAGGCATCCAGAGTATGGGGCCTTCTGGGGTCTGGGGTCTCAGGCGATGCCCATCCCAGGCTTCTGCTCCAACAACCATTAATCCTTCATAACCTAATTCTTCAAAGTTCATGAAAGGGCTATCAATCTCTTCTCATTCCTTTTCTGTTATTTCTCTTAGGCTTACAGAATCTCAGAGTCTAAAAGAGTTGTTTGAGATCCTCTCTCTCAAGAAGTCTGATAAAGATAAAAATCACCTTACTTCTTAAAGTAGTAATGGTTGACCAATGTAAATATTTTTAAGAATTAGGCAACAATAAAAACAAATACCCCAAACCAATTATTTTATAGACTTAAGCTCACCTTTTCTGTAGTAAGTAAATATGTCTGGATAAAAAAATCTGGCTTCTTTCTAAGAGTCCATTCTTCTTTCAAACTGTATGGCAGCATATTTGCTGCAAACTAGTAAACTCATTTAACTGAACATCTAAGCTACCTGTGATGACTCTCTGGGAGCCTCAGGCAGGGTCACTGACCCTGCTTTCCTTAGGGAAAATGGAATAGACTCAGATCATTCTGTATAGTGTGCACGAATCAGATGCCCTAGTTTTTCTTTTTTTTTTTTTTGATAAGTCAAAGTCTATGAATCTCAGTAAAATTAAAATTATTGGCCCACATAAAAGAAATGATTTCAAAGATGGCAGTGACCAGCTTGTTGGGCTCTTGAGTGATTCTCCACATGTGTATAAGGACAAGAGTCTGGGGTCTTTCACAGGGGATTTTTTGGACAACATGGCTACCCTCTAGAATGTAGAGTTTTTTAAAACTATATCTTTAATACTGTTTTTATGGAGTGATAATGTGACAAGAAAAAAAAAAAAGAAGGAAGAGAGTGTTTCCCATAAAGTGGGGATCGTTATAATACTACCTCATTAAAGGAGAAAATTTTGTCAAGTTTCTACCATAAAGTAAATGTATCTCAGCTTCTAATTTGCATATCAATTCAGAGTTTCTTTTATTTTTTAAGAAATGGGAGGCACTAAGTGGTGGTGCATTCAATGGACAGTACACATTACAGTGCCGAAGACCTAGGTTCAAGCCCTTTGTCCCTGCCTGTAGGAGGGAAGCTTCACAGGTGGTCAAGTAGTGATGTGGCTGCTTTCTTCCCTTCTATTACCCTTTCCCTCTAAAACACTCGTTTCTACCAAAAATAAAGAAGAAATAAAGAAAGGAAGGAAAGAAGTAAAGAGAGAAGGAAGGAAGGAAGGAGGGAAGGAAGGAAGGAAAGAAGAAAGGAAGGAAGGAAGGAAGGAAGGAAGGAAGGAAGATAAGAGACAGCCAGAAGCAGTGGATTTATTATGTAGGCAAAATAACTAAAGTAAGAACCCTAGGGTTCTGATTCTGTAAGTCTGCAGTGTGATCTGGGATTTTGCATTTGTTCATGTGCCTGGGTATGGTTCACACTAGCTGTCTGGGATTTACACTCTGAGTAGCAATGGTAGAGGCACTAGAAGCTGTTGTTCGCTCCCTTCTCTGTGAAATGACTGGCTGACCAGCTGACCCATAGCTCATAAAGCATGCTTTCTTGGTGCTTCAGGAAGGAGAATCTGAACCTTGGAGGCTAGCTCTTCCACTGAGCCTTACTACACAACATGCAGCCTCTCCACACCATTTTTAAGGCTAAGAAATGTCAAGAGAGCGTCAACCCCCTTCCTAGTTTCAGCCCACCGAAGGTTATTGAGATGTTCTTCTCTTTAACTACATTGAATACTGAGTGAAATGCTTACAGCAGAACAAATCTAGGCTGCTAACTGCCTGGAGACCCAGGGAATGGCAGGGTTGACTCCTTCCCCTGCTCTCTCCAGTTCTTGTGGCAAATGTTAAATTCATATTCCATGCTGCAGAGAATGGGGTACAAGGCAGCAAATGTTTTAATCATCTTTGTGAGCTGCCAGGAAGCCAAATTGCTGACTGTGGAGGCTGAGAGAGGGATACATGGGCAGACAGAAACAGAAGAGGCCAGAAGAGGAAAGGCAGAAGAGAGAGGGAGAAAGACTCTGGGTGTCATTGGAAAAATCCTGGTGACACATACACCAGATTTTCCATTGCTTAAAGGCAGGCTACAAAACTATACTGTACTCTGCAGCAAAATCAATGAGGGCAGAATTCTTGGTTTGCCCCCACAGAGTTCCTGTTATGAACCAGAAATCCCAGAGGCATTATGAAACTGCCCTCTGTATTCAAACACCCCCAAAGAACAGGATCTGAACTGAAAGAAAACAGGTGCTTGAATCACCAGCAGAAATACATGTTAATAAATCTGCTGTTTCTTTCCATGGAGGAGCAATTCACAGAAGATAAGTCCAGGTCACTGCATTACCCAGATTAAGATCTGCAAGGATACAAATGAGGCCATTTATCAGAGGATGTGGGAGGTCCCTGGGCCTGGACCCCTCAGAAGTGAGACATGTAATTGAGGAGAGGTTGAACAAGTCTCAGGATTTGGGGGAGGGGGACGCTAATGTGGGAAGGTCTTCTGCAAAGATGCATATTCTGACAAAACAGTCAGCAAATGTACAGAAAAACTTTCTACAATCTATTCATACATCAACAAAACGGGAAATGATCATTTCTGCTGAGGCTGTAGAGAGAAAAGAATTCTGCTACACTGTTGGTGGAAATGTAAATTGGAAAGCCCCTAGTGAAAAACAAGTGTGGTGAAGGGGCAGGGTGGTGGCTTACTTGGTTGAGCGCACGCTACAATACACAAGGACCCAGGTAGGAGGTCCTGCTCCCACCAGCAAGGTGAAGCAGGGCTGCAGGAGTCTGTCTCTTTTCCACTCTATCTCCCTTCCGTTCCCTCTCAACTTCTGTTATTTATACAATAAATAAATAAAGATAATAATAAAAAAGCAGTCTCATGAATACTTAACTAGACATAGAAATGACCTATGATCCAGCAATACCCCTCCTGGGCATACTCAAAGGACATGGAAGCACAAATTTGAAGGGATCTATGTGTCCCTATATATTTTTTATTTTTTTTAAATTATTGGGGGTATTAATGGTTTACGATAATCATAATTAATGGTTTACAATAATTGGTCAACAATAAAATACAGTAACAAAATACAGTAGTTTGTACATGTATAACATTTCTCAGTCTTCCATATAACAATTCAACCCCCTCTAGGTCCTCTGACATGTACCAGGACCTAAACACTGCCCCCCCACCCCAAAGTCCTTTACTTTAGTGCAATACACCAAACCCAGTCCAAGTTCTGCTTTGTGTTTTCTTATTATTCAATGTCTTTTTCCTTCCTTCCTTCCTTCCTTCCTTCCTTCCTTCCTTCCTTCCTTCCTTCCTTCCTTCCTTTTCTTATTGGTGATTAAACAATGATCGACAAGATTGTGGGACAAGAGGGTTCCAGTTCATACAATTGCCACCACCAGTGTGCCATATTCCATCCCCTCCATTTGAAGGTTCCCTATTCTTTATCACTCTGGGAGTATGGACCAGTATGATCTCTAAGGGGCACAGAAGGTGCTTCTGGCTTCTATAGTTGCTTCTCCACTGGATATGGGTGTTGACAGGTCAATTCCTATCCCTAGCCTGTCTTTGTCTTTCACCAGTGAGGTAGGGCTCTGGGGAGGTGGGGTTCCAGGACACATTGGTGAGGTCATCTACCCAGGAGGGAGATTTGCAGAGTCATAGGTAGGTCCACTTCTAGCCTTGTGAGCATTCTCCAGACTGTTCTCCACAGGGGTTGGACCAATATATATTCCCACCAGCAATGCAGGAGTATTCCTTTATCCCCATATCCTCTCAAGCATTTGTTGCTGCTACCTTTTCTGATGTATGACATTCTCACAGGAGTGAAGTGGTATCCCATTGTTGTCTTTATTTGCATTTCTCTGACAATGACTTGGAGCATTTTTTCATATGTCTGTTGGCCTTCTGAATCTCTTCTGTGGTGAAAATTCTGTTCCTATCATCTTCCAGTTTTTGGATGGGTTCCTTTTTGGTTTTTGCTGCTGAGTTTGGTGAGCTCTTTATATATTTAGGTTATTAGCCTCGTGTCTGATGTATGGCAAGTAAAGATCTTCTCACATTCTGTAAGGGGTCTCTTTGCTTGGATGGTGGTTTCTCTTGCTGTGCAGAAACTTTTTAATTTGGTGTAGTCCTATTGGTTTATTTTTTTTAGTTTTCTTTGTAATTGTATTTGTATCATCAAAGATGCCTTTAAAATTTAGATGGAAAAGAGTTCTGCCAAAATTTTCCTCTAAGTATTTGAAACTAGTAGTTTCTAGTCTAGCATTCAAGTCCTTGAACCATTTGGAATTGTGTTTGGTGAAATATAGTAGTTCAGTTTAATTTTTCTGCATGTTTCAACCCATATTTTTTCCAACACCAGTTTTTGAAGAGACTCACCTCTCCCCATTTAATAGTCTGGGAACCTTTGCCAAAGATTAGATGTCCATAGCTGTGGGGGTTTATTTCTGGGTTTTCAGTTCTATTCCACTGGTCACGGTTTCTTTTTGTGTTCCAGTACTAAACAGTTTTGATTACAATGGCCCTATAATATAATTTGAGATCTGAGAGTATGATGCCTCCAGTTCTGTTCTTCTCAAGATTGTCTTAGCAATTCTAGGTATTTTCTGGTTCCAGACAAACATTTGTAGCTTTTGTCCTATTATCTTAAAAAAATGTGTGGGATCTTGAGAGGGATTACATTAAATTTGTATATGGCTCTGGGTAGTATATTCATTTTGATGTTAATTCTTCCAATCCAGGAACATGGAATATATTTCCATTTCTTTGTGTCTTTTCCTAATTCCTTAAATAGTCACATGTAATTTTCAGCATATAAGTTCTTCACTTTCTTTTTTAAAAAAAGATTTTATTTATTTATGAGAAGGATAGGAGGATAGAGAAAGAGCCAGAAATCATTCTGGCACATGTGCTGCTGGGGAATCAAACTCAGGACCTCTTGCTTGAGAGTCCAAAGCCTTACAAGTGCACCACCTCCCAGGGTAGGTTTATTTCTAGATATTATATTGTTTTTATTGCTATAGTAAAAGGAATTGTCTTCTGAATTTCTTCTTCTTCTGTTAACTTATTGTTGGCATGGAGTAACGTCACTGACTTTTGTATGTTGATTTCTTAGACTGACACTTTACTATATTGCCTGATTTTTTTTTCAAAGTTTCCTGCTGGATTCCTGCAAAAAGTGAATGACTCTGAAAATATTCAATAGTTCTAGTTTACCTATCTCTTCATTGAATTCTCTCATTTCTTTGTTGATTCTCTGCCTAGATGATTTGTCAAGTTCAGAAAGTAGAATGTTGAAATGTCCTACTATTACTGTTAATATATTGCTATGGCTTTTTCTGTAGATGTTTCATATATTTAGATGGCCTCTCATTGGGTGCACTGATCTTAACAATTGTCCTCTTGATTGACTGGTCCTCTGCGCATTAATTAATGTCCATTCTTATTTTTTTAATTTTTTTAATTAAAAAAAAATCTATCATGCCAGTTATAAGAATAGCTGTTCCTGACCTTTTTTGTGGCCCATTAGCTTGTATGATAGTTTTCCATCCTTTCACTTTGAGTCTGTATTTGTCTTGTGAGGTGGGATTCCTGCAGAGAACATATGGTTGTCTTGTTGAGTAAGGCGGGATTCCTGCAGAGAACATATGGTTGGGTTGTCTTTTTTGGTCCACCTTCCTACTCTGTGCCTTTTAATAGGTGAATTCAGGCCACTGACATTTATTGATATTATAGATTGAAGATGTTTTAATGCGTTATTCTAAACTTTTAGAGTGCTCTGATATATGGTATGTTTATGGTGATGTTATGATTGTTTATAGGAGTCCTTTCAGACCTTTTAGTAGGGCAGGCTTGGTGATAGTTGATTCCTTCAACTGTTGCTTATCTGAGAAGGTTTTTGTGCCTCCATGTAGTCTGAATGACATTCTTGAGGGATACAAAAAGCCTTTCTCATTGAGTGATCGACAGATATCTTGACATTCTCTTCTGGCCTTTAGTGTTCATGTGAAGAAATCTGCTGCTAATCTTACAGGTTTTCCCCTGTAGTGAGTCTTTGTTTTTATCTTGAAGCCTTCAGGATTATATCTTTATCCTTACTTTTTTTCATTCTAAATATGATGTGTCTTGGTGTCTTTAGGTCTGGATTAATTCTGTGTGGGACTCTGATGTCCTCTATGTTGTTTAGAGTAGGGAAGTTCTCAGCTATTATGTCCTGTAGAATGCTTTATCCCCCCTTCCTTTGGTAAGTCAATAATGCATATATTACTTCTTTTATAGTCATCCCATATGTCTCGGTTGCTGTTTTCAGTATCTCTTGATCTCTTTTTCAGTTCTCTTACTTCTGTCTTGGTTTTCTATTATTCATCCTGAATCTTGCTAATTCTATGCTCTGCTTCAGTTATTCTGTTTTCTCTCCCCTCTGCTGTTGTATGAAACTCAGTTATTTTGTTGCCCTGTTTTGATACTGCATTAGCTTGTTCAGCTATTTCTGATTTCAGCTCTCTATCTCAAGATAATTAGTGCTTTCTTTCAGGGTCTCCTTTGTTGTTTCCCTATTTCTGATGATATTCCTTTCAAAAGCTGTCCTCATTCCTGTAATTATTGCATTGCTAGTGTTTTCATGTTGTCCTCATTCCTATATGCTTTTACCTTTTTAGGAATTTTTTCTGGACTTTTGTCCTTGTTCATTTCTCCAATGTTTCTTCTCACTTTAGCCATTATATCTGGTGTGGTATGAGGTTCCTCCTTCACAACTTTTCAATCCACTGATCACACTTACCTGGATTGACTTGTATCTAAATAAGGTACTTAAAGGAGTTCACAGTTGTGAGTCTTTACAGTTGTTTCAATGTTATCTCAATCCCTGAGGTGAAGCAATAATTGCTAAATCTCCCTATATTGTTATTTATCTTCTCTGCAGGTTATGGAGCATGAAGTCTTTTTAACTGTAAGTAGATTTTTAGCCTAATCAGGTAAGACAGGTTTGGGGGATAGATAGCAAAATGGTTGTGCAAAGAGACTCTGTGCTCTGAGGGTTTGGGGCTCAGTTCCCCAGCTCTACCATCAGCCAAAACCAAGCTGAGCAGCACTTTCCTTTTTTGGCCCTGTGAGTTTCTGAATAAATCCTGTATATATTTGATGAGTTCTGAGGCAATTAATCACCATATTTCCTGATTTATCAGGAGAACAAAAGGCTCCTCCTCTGGGCCACCAGGAGGGTAGATTTTCTCCTGAGTCACCCGGCCAGTTCTCTGACCCCTGATATCAGTATAGGGTTTCCCTGCTGCTGTTCCAGTCTCTGAGGGGCAGCAGCAGTGGAGGCTCACAGTTGTAAATTAGTGTATTCTAGGTGATGTTCTCTTCCTTTCAGCAGTCTTTTAGTTGATAAGACTCACACCAGAGGTGGTGTGTCAACTACCAAACTACCAGACTGGTACCAGCCACTCCTGAGTACAGGGATTTTTAGCCCCATGAATCTCTCCTTAAGCTTTTCTCTGTCCATGAGCCACACGTGTTTGCACTAACCTGTGGCTTGGTAGGTTCCCTAAGTAATCCTAGTCTTGCTGCATTCTCAGGTGATCTTCTTTGCTATTCCTAGTTGATTGGCTACTCCTATATTTATAGCTGCATTATTTACAATGACCAAAATATGGAAACAACCTAAATGCCCAACAACCGATGATAGAATGAAGAAGTTTTGGACTATGGACTATCTACACAATAGACCTGTAATCAAAAAGGATTCAACTACATCTTTTAGAACAAGATGGATGCAGGTGAAGGTGATTATGCTAAGTGAAGTAAGCAAAGCTGTAAAAGACAGCTATGGATAGTTTTGCTCACCTGTAGAGCATACATGACTAAAGCAAAGGGATATGCAGTACATTTTAATGTCTGAGAACCAAGGCGGTTATAAAATGTAGGTGTGGGGGATGGCACAGAGATTTGAGGAGTGTGACTTATATGCACTAAGGGTGGGTATGAAAAGATAACTAAAATCTGGTAATTATGTAAAAATTGTTAGATGATTAATAAAAAAGATATTAAAAGACAAACAGCACCCATTGTTTGAGAACCTGCCTGGGAGACAGGCATCCTGTGTCACTGGCATTCACATCTGACTGGGGTGTTGGGTCAGACACAGTGCAAGGTGAAGAAGATGTAGAACACAGGTCCTTGACCTTGACCTTGAGCAGTCTACAACCTCATGAGCCTGGAACTGCTTCAATTTTTTTCTCTCCAGAGGCTCACTCTTTCAGTTCTTAATTGTTTGTAGATCCCTCAAGTAAAGTGTGACAGGCCAGAAATATTTATTAGGGCAGCAAGAAACCTAAGCATCTGGGGATGAAGAGATCAAACAGGAAATCCATAGCAAAATCTGGGAGCTTTTTGACCTACTTCATTCTTTCACCCTGACACTCTGTGCTTCCCAGCCCGCTGTATGGCAGCCATCACTTATGTGCCCAATTTTCCCTTCTAGTTCCTCAGTCAATTCATTATTATTATAGAGTTGAAAGTGTCAGGAGAGGTCAAAGATGTTTAGCCTTCTACTTTATTTTGGATTATTGTACCTGATTGAATGTGTTCTGGTCTGTGTGAAGATCCCCAGGGATAATTTCAGGAGTGGCTTATCCTGGGGGTGGCTACACTATTCCCCCCACCCCAACTAATCCTTATTTGGAGGTAAGCCCTGTCTGACTTTTCCCTTTGAAATGATTAAAAGTCACCTTCTTCCTGGGGGTGCCTTCCTGGCCCCACTATCCCTCTACATATGCCAGAGAAAGTGGCTGTTCTACCCAGTGAGGTTGCTTTGTGAGGTGAAATGTCAGCACCTGCCACAGATTTGCCATAAGACTTGTCAGGAAGTGACTCACATGGGCACATGCCTGAGGGCAGGTGCCACAGAGGAAATGAGCAGAAGGGGGATGGCAGTGAGGAGGAAGGGTAAGACTTGAAGGAGGCACAGAGAGCTAAATATTAAGAAATGATCGGTGGAGGAAAGATAATTCAGTGACTGGAGAATGGAAACCCTGGGGGCTATCAGGATCAGGTGGTTAGAATTCCTAGAAAAATCCAGAGTTGTCCAGTGTCCAGCAATGGTGACTATTATAAATAACCCCTCTTAAAACTGAACTTGGAGGGCTGGCAAAATAGCCCACTTGGATAGTGCATCTGTTTTGTCAAGTGTGAAGCCTGGATTTGAGCAGAGACCTCCTCTCACTGGAAGATGCTTCAGTGCTGTACTGCCTCCCCCCTCCTGCAGTTTTAAATATATATTTTATTCATTTTACTTATTTTAGATAGAGAGAAACTGAGAGGGGAAGGAGGAGATAGAGATACGAAGGGAGAAATAGAGATAGACCTGCAACACTGCTTAATCAGGTGTATCACTACCTGCCTTTTTGCCTTTGTCTTTTGTCTCTGTCTAACTGGAAAAGTCATCCAAGAGCACTGGCATACTGATAATGACCAAAGTAAACACACACACACACACACACACACACACACACACACGAACTTAAACTGTTGGAATCAAGTGACCAGATGATCACTTCATGTTTCTGGTTCCCTAAGGCACTACCTGGTCATTGGATCCATCTTGGAAAGTAGCCTGTAGCCCACTCATCACAGTTAGGCAGCCACTCCAGCTAGCAAGGAACAGAGTTCTTGCTCCTCTACTGCTTCGTAAGAAGTGTGAGTTGGCCAGCTTGTTGTGTACATTTACTGGAAGCCTTGTCTTAGAAGTCAGAAGCAAGGTAAAGGCAAGGAAAGGAAGTGTCTGCAGCTGTCCCTCCTGCTACTTCTGTGCCCTTGAGGTGTGAAGGGAGAGGCAGACACTGTCAGAAGCTCATGTGAGGATGTGTGCCCAGATCTTGTCACTCATCCATTGCTCACACCAGGATTCTGGCCAAGAGAACATAATCACATAAAATGAGCCACAAGCAGATCAGAATTGTAGCTTTACTGCTGTCAAGCTGGTTGACAGTCTGGGCTTGGCATTTAAGACAGGCATGAACCCTTGCCACTCTACCTATGAACCCAACATAGCAAAATTGTGTGGAGGGAGAACTTGACTTTGGGTACTGAGCCATGGGGTACAGAGCCAGGTCTGAGAGTAGGGGCTACATTTTAAGAGGAGCAGAAGGACCCCAGCAGAGGTGAACTGAGATGGGGAGAGAGTAGTTGGGGAGATGGCTCCATTGGTAAAGCATCAGATATTCATTCTTGAGGTTCCTGGTTCAATACCCAGCGCCAAGTGTACTGGAATGGTTCTCTGGGTATATCTGCCCTCCTTTCTTTTCTCTGTCTCATGTGAATCTCTCTCTGTCTCTTTTTATCTCTCTCACAATATTATTTCTAAAGATTTATTTATTTATTCTCTTTTGTTGCCCTTGTTTCATTGTTGTAGTTATTATTATTGTTGTTATTGATGTTGTTGTTGGATAGGACAGAGAAAAATGGAGAGAGGAGGGGAAGACAGAGAGGGGGAGAGAAAGATAGACACCTGCAGATCTTCTTCACTGACTGTGAAGCGACTCCCCTGCAGGTGGGGAGCCGGGGGGGGGGGCGGCTTGAACCAGGATCCTTTTGCTGCTGGTCCTTGTGCTTTGAGCCACCTGTGCTTAGCAATTTTTTTTTTTTAAAGAAGGGAATGGAGACTCAGGTGTGCTGCCCTCCTCTCTGCTTCATGAAGCCCAATAGCTGTCTGAACAAATAGCCTGGAATTGCATCAGTCACCCTCTTCAGCAGGAGGAGACAAAGAATAAAGGGATGGGACAGGTTATTTTCTGGCCTAGGAAGTACAGGGAAAGCTGTTTTCTGAAAGCCTGCAGGCTGGAGACAGGACTTCTTGCTCCTTTCAGGAGGTGTCCTGACCCTCTCACTCACCTACCTCTTGACTCATGAGCCTCCTTTTAAAGTACAGAACCACTTAAAGACATATTTGAATTTGGTACTGGGCTAAGGTGAGATTTCTCTGCCCTCCCCTCAAATTTTTTCCTCTCTCCTTACCAGAGATACCACTTGGATTTGTCCCTGCATGCACTATTGTAAGTCATCATATTTTTTACTTTCCTCTAGATAGAGCATGAAAGACAGAGACAGAGAGAGAGAAGGAGAGGGAGAGGGAGAGGGAGAGGGAGAGGGAGAGGGAGAGGGAGAGGGAGAGGGAGAGGGAGAGGGAGAGGGAGAGGGAGAGGGAGAGGGAGAGGGAGAGGGAGAGGGAGAGGGAGAGGGAGAGACTCCCATGTGGTGACTGGGAGTTTGAATCCAGGTACTCCATATAGTAAGATATGCACTCTACTGGGTACTGTCTAGGATTAAAGCTGAAACCTTGGAGCCTCAGACATGAAAGTCTTTTGCATAGTGACTGTGTTTCCTCCCACCCCTGGCTCTGCATTGAAAAAAAAAAAAAAATATATATATATATATGGGGGAGGAGGGAAGAGGGAGTTTCAGATTTTTTTTCTTTTAATTGATGTGTGTGTATGTGTATGTTGTATTTTCTTTAAACTAAAGCACAGAATCTATGTCACTCTTTAGGTGTTAATATTAAGATAATCTTATTGGCTCAGAGTACAGATAATTACAATCACAAAGAAAATCACGTAGTAATTTTTTGAAAACACAACTTTTCACATGTCAGTAACATAGAGGTTGAAGCTTTGCTATTTATTCGTTTATTTAGAATTTTAATTTTTATTTATTTATTCATTTATTATATTTTATATTTATTTATTTTCCCTTTTGTTGCCCTTGTTTTTTATTCTTGTAGTTATTATTGTTGTTGTTGTTATTGATGCCATTGTTGTTGGATAGGACAGAGAAAAATGAAGAGAGGAGGAGAAGACAGAGAGGAGGAGAGAAAGATAGTCACCTGCAGACCTGCTTCACCGCCTGTGAAGCAACTCCCCTGCAGGTGGGAAGCCAGGGACTCAAACCGGGATCCTTATGCTAGTCCTTGTGCTTTGCGCCATGTGTGCTTAACCCACAGCTCTACTGTCCAACTCACAGAATTTTAATTTTTACCATTGGGTTCATAGCCAGGACTAGATACCTGCATGATGACTCCACCACCACCTTTGACCTTTTTTATCTTTCTGACAGAAGTCGAGGGTGAGAAAGAGAGAGGAAGAGGGGGACCTGCAGCATTGCTCAACCCCTTGTGAAACTTTGTCCTTGCAGTTGGGGACTGGAGCCTTGAATCCAGGTCTTCAAGCATGGCAATGTGTGAGTTCTACCAGGTGTTCCCCACCCAGCCCCTGAAGTTATTATTATTACTAATGAAAGTAGTGATTTTTTCCCTTTCAATTAGTTTTTTTTCTTCAACTATGTCATTTCTGTTTGAACTGTTTGTATCTATATATACTTAAGTACTCTCTGGAGGTATTTAAACATGTCTATCCTGTCTGTCTGTGGAAGCAAGATGTTCTTCCCTTCTGCTCTGTGTTTGGAGTTAAAACCTCATCCAATTTTAACTGAAAAAGGAGGAGATGCTGTTGGCCTGGCCTGGGTGCCCTTACCTTACCCTCTGTGGGCCTCACCCCCTCCAAGAGCTTGTGCCCCGCTTGGAGGCTGGTGAACACGCATAGAGGACCCACTGCACTCTGTGAAGTACAGACCTGAGCTTTCCACCCAGAAGCCTGAGAGACCAGAACTGTAATAGACACTTGGAAAGTGAGAGTCACAGGTATGTTCAATGTTTCAATCAGCCTAGAGTCCCTCAGAAGGTTTCAGGGGGCCAATTCACTGATCTGTAGGTGTGGGGGATGGGGGGGGAGAAGGAGAGGGAGAGAGAAACACTAGAATGCTGCTCAACTCTGGCTTATGATGGTGCTGAGAACTGAACCTGAGACCTCAGAGCCTCAGGGATGAAGGTCCTTTGCATAACCATTATGCTACATTCCCAGCCTTCCTTGGCTGATTCTGGTGCTCCCTGGGAGGGGAGCCTTCCGACACTACCTCCTTGGTCTTCTGTGTAGGTCCTTTGACGTTCCTTCTGCAGTTTCTACCTGTTAGATCAAACACTGTCCCTCCTCTCCTGTTTCTTTCACGTTTTGCCTCTGGTACAGTGATCCAAATATATAAGAATTGCTCCGTGTGGCCTGTCCTACTGTGGGAGTCCCTGAGTCCTTCTCTTCTGGACTTGTCATGAGCCAACTTCCTGTCAGACTCAGGGATGGCAGCCAGCGGCTCTGCAGGATGGAAGAGGGACAGAGGCCTTGGGCGAGGTCCTTGTGGCTATTGTCGGAGTAAGGTTGTTCCAAACCGAAGACAAAGAACCACTGTCACCAGCAGCAAGTGAGATGTTGACCCAGGGACTCAGGCTCTGGACCAAAATGACTTTAGTGCAGTCCAATTGCTTGTATTAATTAAGGGATGATGAAACAGTGGGTTTATCACACTTTTCATTAACTCTAGTGCAATGTATCTGGGCATTGGGAGCAGGCAACAGTGGAATGTTCCGCTGTCCACACTCCCTGGTTTAATTAAGGAGGGGAGGGAGCCCAGGCTTGCTGGCTGCTGGCTCATACTAGAAGCACAAGTCCAAACAAGTGGAAGCTTGTCTTGCAGTGGAGACTCAGGGATGGCTTCCCAAACTGGACATGTGTGCAAGTCAGGACAGAAAATTGCAGCATAAGTCTCATCTGATCTCAAAACTATGCTGGTCTGGGTGACAATCTATGGGACTATGACACTATATTCCCAGCTCATGGAAAGGCCTGTCACTAAGCCCCAGTGTTTGGATGACAGAGGGCAGCTTACTCTTCTTACAGTGCTGTCCTGGTCCTCTGTCATAAAGATGCAAAGATTTGTGGTTTTGTATTGGGGGGAAAGAGAGCTGAGATGCTTCTCCCAAAGATTGCAGATTCACCACACTTAAACGCAAACAAAAGATTGGAGAGGAAACATGGTCTTCAGGAATTTTAACCTTTATTCAGGATAAGTGAGAGTGTACACACATACTGTAGTATATGGTGGGGGGGGGCTAGGGAAGGGAAGGGAAGGGAAGGGAGGAAGAGAGAGATAGAGATAGATAGATAGATAGATAGATAGATAGATAGAGAGGGAGAGAGAGAGAGAGGAGAGAGATGGAGGCTTGCTTTCACATTGAAGCTCTCAGAGAGGCAGAGTGTAAGGGTGTACCCACAGTGACAACTCAATTTTATAATCTTCTAAGTCCCTGCCTTCACTTCCTTTCTAAGCCAGGCCCACACCTATTACAACTTCCAGGTGTTCTTCACTTTTCTCTTTCCCTCTCCAATAAGGGAAACAAGGCCTGATGTCCTCAGGTATTCCCTCCATTTTCAGTGATGGAGCAAAACAAAGGTTCCTGGGTATAAATGTTTCAAGTCCTGGTGAAACTGGGTTCAGGTTCCCCTAATAGTTTGGTCTCCAAGTAGGGTGTGTATGCTCAGATGGAGGACTCAACTGGACCTTGTGTCACCTCCAGATTCGACAGCTCCATTCTTGTCTAGGAGCATAGTCTAGAGAAGTTCCTGCTCTCAAGGGAGGGGTGGAAAACCTTACAGGGGGTGGGCAGACAATGAGTCTTGACCCAGAGTTAGATCACGGTGGAGCAGACACCAGCCGTACCCCATTCTGGGATGGTTCAGGTAGCCCAGAGCAGGGAAGAAAGTTGTCCCAGGATTTTTTTTTAATGATTTGTTATTTATTTATTTATTTACTTACTTACTTACTTACTATTGGATTGAGACAGAGAGAAATTGAGAAGGAAGTGAGAAGGGGTGATAGAGAAGGAGACAGACAGAGACACACTTGTGGCATTGCTTCTTCATTCGTGAACCTTTCCCTCTACAGGTGGAGACCAGGGGCTTGAACTTGGGTCCTTGCACACCGTTATGTATGTGCGCCACTGCCCGGCCCCCTCCTGGGATGATTTTTAGGCCTTGAAGAAAATGCTCTTTATGAAGAATCCAACCCAGTTTCTGCAGATGAGACCATGGCAGAGCCTGATATTTGTTTCTTCTCCTTCTCTCCTTTCCATCTCTCTCCCCAGAGCTTCCAAGGGTGCAGAGGCCTGTATGACAGTGATGCTAACTATCAATAGCCTTTCATATTTTGGGGATACTCTGAGTAGTAGCTTCTAGGTAGAACTCTCATTTAGCCTAGCAGTGCATTTGGCATGCAACGCACAGCCAGAGACAGTCTGCACACTTTACAGAGCATGTGGGGCTGGGCACTGCAGTGTCCCAGGGAGATAGCTTTGCTTGCTCACTCAGCTGGAGCAGGAGCCCCTGGGAAGGGATTAGGAGGAACTTGTGCCATTGGTGACGTCTATGCATTGGGGGCCAGAGGTCTTGAAGTTGGGCCCCTTGGAAAACTTTGCTGTCAAGGGCTCTCCGCAGCACCACTTTGCACCATACTAGGTAATTCTGCCTCCTACTAAGCATTCAGCTTGAACTCTTATGAAGTTGATCTCTCACCAAAAGAAGGCATCTGTCCTTTAGACATCGCCTTCTCTGATTCTGCCAATTACTAGTGTTCCCAGTAAATGGGGAAACCACAGAACTGGGGATCAGAAGATTTTGACACAGATAAGTCATGTGATTTTGATTCTGTGGTTTTAGCAGCCCAAGTCCCAGTTCTTTTTTTCATAACACCAAATGACTGCTGAGTCCATTCGTGGCTTTCCTTCTCATAGCAAAGGTTTCCAACCAGAGATCTCAAATAACTCCTTAAGTGGCTCACCCAGTGGAGTGCACACATTTCCATCTTCAAGGAACTAGGTTCAAGCCCCTAGTCTCTACCTGCAAGGGGGAAGCCCCATGAACAGGAGAGTAGTGCTACAGGTACTTCTCCTTCTCTCTGTCTCTCTGTCTCTCCCTTTCTATTTCTGTCTTTCACCCTATATCTATCACAAAAAAAAAAAAGGAAAAAAAGTTCTAGAAATCTGATGATCACAGAGAGCTACCGGAGGAGGCAGGGTCAACTGCAACATAAGTAAGTCTAAGAAGGTTCCTATAGTTGACAACTGTGCGTGACGTAGACCTGACCTGGATTGCCTTAGCTTTAGCTGGGGTCTTGGCAATGCAGATATAAGAATAGAGACACCCTGCAATTTCAAGGTGGCATCATCTGTCACTGTGCTGTGGCTGCTTGGTGATGGGAGGGAAGCAAGGTTTTGACAATTATGAAGGACTGTGTGTGTCTGGGGGTAATGTCTTGTGTTAATGGGGGAAATTAATTCTTTCCTTTGCCTTTCAGGACTCCTATTCATGCAGATTTTGACAAGTAGCTGCTTTCTCTCTCTCTCTCTCTCTCTCTCTCTCTCTCTCTTTCTCTCTCTCTCTCTCTTTTCCCTCCCCTTGATGGGTAGATTGGAATAATGTCTTTGAGGTATAACTAATCATCCACTTACGTGATTTGAGGCCCATTTCCATGGGGATGAGGGCACACTCAAAATGCAGGAAAATGATGCTTCTTTCTGCGCTCCCTGCCTTGTATTGAAAAGATCCCTTTTTTTGTTATGTGGATCACTCCACGAATCCTTTCTGAGAAGAGAGTGGATACTAAGACACAAGGAGGGGGCCTCAGCAGCTATGCAGGTAGGGTGCTGCACCTCAAACTCCCCTTCACATCCACTGTTAGAATCCATCTGTGCCAACAAAACACACCAACAAGATCCTAGGGGCTGTGTGGTGGTTAATTTTAAAGTGTAAAATCACCAGGCAAAGGAAAACATAAAGACCTGGTAAATTGTGTGTATGTGTGTATATGTGTGTCTGTGTGTGTGTGTGTGTGTGTGTGTTTCTAGAAGAAATTAGCATTTGTATCAGCATAGTGAATAAAGACCACTCTCATTAATATGGTGGACCTAAGCAAAACAAAAGGTGGAGAAAAAAAAATAACCAGCTCTCTCACTCTCTCTTCCCTGCCTTTTTCCCTCTCTCTGTTAAGTCTATCTCCTTCAGCTGGGACATCCATTTCATCTTATCCTTACATACTAATCTTCTGGTTAAGTTTTTAGAAAAAAATTACTATTTATTTCCTAGTGACTTATAAAATTATAAGATAATAGGGGCATAATACTACATCACTCCCACCACCAAAGTTCTGGGTCCCTAACTCACAATCTCCTAGTTCTTATTGGGGACGTCCCTCTCTCAGATATGAAATTCTGGAACATGCAGACTCAAGGAAGAAACCACCAGCTTCTAAAGTCTCCTTACCATGACCCACTGAGTCAGTCTTGCCTTTGCTGATTTGTCTTTGTTTTTCAATTTAACTTAACTTATTATTTATTAGATAGGGACAGAGAGAAATCAAGAGGGGAGGGGTAGGTAGAGAAGGAGATAGGAAGAGAGACACCTGTAACACTGCTTCTCCACTCATGAAACATTCCTCTTGCAGGTGAGGACTGGGGGGCCTGACCCAGGGTCTCTGGACATTGTAACATGTGCACTTAATCAGGTGCACCACCACCCAGCCCCTGGATTTCCTTAAGCTTGATGGTCACACATGCCCCTGTGGATCTCTCTCTCTCTCTCTCTCAAAACTAGCACAGCTTCTTCGGAATGAAGGAGAGGGCATGGGAATCCCTGGGTGTCTTCCTCTCTGTACAGTGTCTGTGCTTACTGGACTTATATTTAAATCCAGAGGTCTTCTCTCATCACAGTAAAAGAGACTAAGTCAAGAAATTTATATACATGACTGTGGTTTCTTTCATTCTGTACATTATCCACATATGAATGCTTATGGTTCCCATGCATATCAGCAGAGAAACGTTCAACAGAGAAAAAAAAATTACAGAGGCATATGTCTAAACTTCTCCAGTCATTAGAAATGAACTCTGCCTTGGGTTCATGAGCAACTCTATCTCTCTAGATCTGAGAGAGTTACATAACAACCTAGGGCCTCCTGTTTCAATACTGGTAAAGATAAAATTGGATTAAATTCTTTCTCAAAACTATTAGCTGTCACTTTTTATAATCAATTGCTGGTTAAAAACGTACATAATGTACATTCCATCCAACTGCTGATGCAGATTGTGGATGTGTGAAGAGAAATATGAATACATTTGAACGATAATCTCCTAAGAGACACAGATATAAGACAAGCCAGCGTTTTGCATTTAGCAAATCAGAAAGCAATTCATCTTGAGAGGAAAACAAGTGATATTTACATTATTAAATCACAATTACAAAGCCAATCAGCTGCAGAAAAGAAGAGACCATTTCCATCAATTATTACTGAACTGAGCATAATTTTTCAATCACCAGCAGATTGTAAATGGGGGATACAGCTCATCCAGAAATACTTCCATCATAAGAGTTATTAATCAGGTGTTAACTTTGTCAAATGAGCAAGGACACCATGAGATGGCAAGGAAGCAGAGATACGGGGAGGGCAGGAAGCAGCAGTCAGGCTAATTCCTGGGAAGGAGGCCCAGAGCTCTCCAGAGGTGGCCACGATCAACTTCTTAGGCAGGGAGAGAGAGAATTCCCCTGCTGCATTTGGCACTGGGTTGGTATGCTTCTGGAGTCTGCTTCTAAAACCGCTTCTGTTTCATTGGTTTGATCCCCCCTGCTTAACACTGTATTCTATTTGCTTAGCCACTGTTAACTAAGCACCCCCCTGCCTTCGGGACATTGGTTTAATCCTCACTGGTTCACACTTTTTCCTGCTCCCCGCCCCCTATACTACGGACCTGACTCTTCCGTCTCAGGATAGAGAAGGACAAGAATGTGATTAGAGATAGCTTAGATTGCGCTGCGTTCCACATGAACAAAGATTGAACTGCGTACCACTCAGCCATAAGTCCCTGGTCGTCTTTCTCTCCCGCCCGCGAAGCTCAGCCCAACAACTGGTGTTTGCATTGCTGAGAGTCAATGTCTGAACAGGTGAATGAGTTAAGTTGTGCATAACATCCTACCTACATCCTGGTTCTTGGGCAGCAGGGTTATGATAATTACAGTATGCATCAAGTCTGATCAGCCCTTGGTCCAGCTCTGCCTGCTGACTTTTCCCAGAACTTCCACCTGCTTCATTAGAACCTCATGCAGATTGAAACAAACAAACAAACAAACAAACTCTTTATGAATCTTGTTCAAAAGTTCCATCAAAGGGGGCCTGATGGTGAAGATCCAGTTGAGCATACATGTTACCATGCACATGGACCTGAGTTCGAGCCCTTGTCTCTGCCGGGGAGACACTTCATGAGTGTCTCTCTCCCTTTCTATTTCCCCCCTCCTCTAAATTCCTCTGTCTCTACCCAGTAATAAATAAGATAGTAAAAAAAAAAAAAAAAGAAAGAAAGAAAGCACACTCTCCTTTCTCATTAGAGGAGCCGGATGCATTGGATCGACCTTCTCGTGGTGCATCCCGTGAGTACCCATTCATTGGGGAAACTGACGATCCTTCCTAGCCGACTGAATCCACATGGATCCCAGTCACTTTCAAAGCCAGCAACAAGCAGCTCCTGACAGCTTTGCTGTTGACTGGCTATGGAAGAAGGGCAAACGCTAGAAGAAGAAGAAGAGGAGCCTGATTTGTTATAAAAGGGGAGAGACTGAATCTATGACTGCTGAAAGGGGAATCAAAGCCTACTCTCTATGGCAGAGAAATCAGGGTAGAGGGTGAAAATGTAAAGTAGAAGGGGTCTGGCATCTGGTTAAGCATACATATCATCAACTGCAAGGGCCAGGGTTTAAGCCCCTGCTCACCACCTGCAGGGGTGGGGAGGGCTAGGGGATGCTTCATGAGTGGTGGAGCAGGTCTGCAAGGTGTCTTTTCCTCTCTCTCTCTTTCCCCATCCTCTCTCAATTTCTTTCTGTACTATTTAATAAAAATTAGAAAGAAAATAAAGGGGGAAAAATGGCCACCAGGAGTGGTAGCTTCATAATGCAGGCAGCATACCCCAGAAATCACCCTGGTGGCAAAAAAAAAAAAGTGTGAGTTCCTTTTTAAAAAAAGTAAAATGTAAATTACAGAGAAAAAGCAAGAAAAAAAGAGCAAGAAATGTAGTGAGTCTCTAACTTGACAGATTTTTTTTTTGATAGGACAGAGGGAAATGGGGGGGGGAGCGGTAATAGAAAGGGAAAGAGAAAAACACACACCTGTAAGCCTGCTTCAACACTTGTGAAGCTTTCCCCTGCAGGTGGAGAACAGGAGCTTGACCCTGCATCCTTGTGCATTGTGAGTGCTTAAACATTTGCACCACTGCCTGGCCCCTTAGCTTTGTTCTTAACAGTGCAAAAGAATGGTAGGATTCAGAGGGATCCTTTCTTCCCCCATCCTGCAAAGGTGCTGGGCTTCTTGAGTTCTCCATTTTGAGCTGTGTATAGCAGTAGTTGCTAATGACTTTGTTTTGTTTTGTTTTGTTTTGTCTGGGGTCTAAAGCAGTTGCTAGGCACCTAGAGATAGTTACCCTCAGGCTTTGTTTTAAAGACACAGGCAAACTAGAATGTGAATTTACAGGGATGACATTGGAATGACCTGAGGGGAAATGGACAGTCAGGAATGGAGTTTGGGGTGGCCCCCACCAGTGCCAGATTAACTGGATGATATTTATGCAAATTCCCAGTGAGCTAGAACCTTTAGTCTCTGGATGATGAGGAAGGCAGTATCAAAACAGAAATGCATAGGTCCTTTATCTTCCCTGGCCTCTCCCTCCCTACTTCCCTGATTTTGCTCCTTTGTATTGGAATGAATTGTTCTTATTACACTGGATTGAATACTTTCTACCATAGAGGACCACTGGTGTCCCTTTTCTGAAGCATCCTGCATACTCTAGAGAAGAAAGTCTCTCTAAACATAGACTGAATTCCTCACTGGCCAGGCTAATGGGAGCTCAACAGATGAGCTATAAAAGTACCAAATATATATATATATATATTTTAATTTTTATTATATTTATTTATTTATTGAATAGAGACAGAGAGAAATTGAGAGAGGAGGGGGAGACAGAGAGGAAGACAGACACCTGTAACCCTGCTTCACCACTTGCAAACCTTTCCCCCTGCAGGTGGGGACTGGGGTTTGGGGGGGCTTAAACCTGGGTTCTTGTGCAGTATAACATGTGTGTTCAACCAGGTGCACCATCACCTGGCCCCCTGGCACCAACAATTCTTACAACTGAATTCTGTGCAGTGCAATAGAAACCACATGTGTTATTTATATGGTGTGATGGTGTGGCCTATCCACATCTTTTCCTTAAGCATTTCTGATTTATTTTATGGATTTTAACTCAGGATTTTATTTATCATTATTTTTTTTTCAGAGAAGACTGCTATGGTAGCTCTTTCCCTTTCAACCTTCTGGACACAACCTAGTAATTTGTTTTCTGCTTTGAGTATCTTACTTACATGGAACACACCCAACAGGTCTTTTAATCCTTGGATTTTTTTGGGTGGCCAACAGGAGGAAGCTAGCTGGGGATCAGAGGAAGGTAAGTAAGATCAGATGCCCCTTTCTGGCATGGTCATCTCCCATATCTTGGTGACTTCACTGAAGAACATGACGTTACCCCCTGCACACAGCCGTTCCAGTGACAACTGACGTCTGCCCGAATACAGCCGTGCTGATAAAAGATTTGGTGTCTTGTACTATTGTACTATTTGAATGTTTTCCTACCCTCCCTTCATTGCTGATCAATAATTTCTTATTCGAAGTTGTATGTGTCATCTGTTTCCCACAGGGTCTTGATTCCTTGACCCTCAAGTCTTACAGGGCTTTCCTCTGGGTTGCCATAAGGTGTGGCCTGGATTTGCCATTCCATTTACCATTTGATCACTATAATTCTCAGCCTGGAAATACTACCCCCTTGGGAATACTTGACAATGTCTGGAGTCCCTGTTTGTTGTCAAAATCCAGGGACTTGCAGTCAACTAGATGACTCAGTGGGTAGGAGGTGGGACTTGCAGTTTGGATCCCCAAGTTCAGTCTCCATCCTTGTCTATGCCAGAGCAGTGCTCTGTTCTCTCCCTCACTCTCTCTCTCCCCATCTTTCCTGAGATAAACAAATCCTTAAAAAGTGGAAGGGAGGCCAGGAGGTAGCACATTCGGTTGAGCACACATGTTACCATGGGCAAGAGTTCAGGTTTGAGACCCTTATCCCCCAGCCCACCCCCACTTTCCACTTAAAGGGGGGGGGGCACTTTACAAGCAGTGAAGCAGATCTGCCAGTGTCTTTTTCCTTTCCCTTTATATCTTCCTCTCCCCTCTCAATTTCTCTGTTTAAAAAATAAAATAGAAAGAAAAAAAGAGAAAATAATGGCTATTTGGAATGGTGAATTTGTCATGCCTGCAATAAGCATAATCCTGATGGCAATAAAAAAATGTGGACGATCTGGAAGGGGTGTTCTTACATACAGTGGGGAGAGGTCAGGATTAATCAGTTAGACCTGGAGTTTGAAACCAGAGACTGTATGAAGATCATCCTAAAGAAAATGTACTCAGTCATGACAGGGACTAGAATGACAGAGAAAAAAATTTTAAAAAGAAAGAAAATGTACTCAGAAAGATTTGATTCCACAGATCCCACTGAGTGATTTCTACTTCCACTAAAGACACACACACACATACACACAATAGCTGTCTGTCATGTCCTTTGCCTGATGACATACTAGGCCTCTTTCCTTGCCAATCATGTGTTAGTGGAATAAGTTATTACAAAAAAAGAAAAACATGAACATTGTTGGCTCTAGCTTGCCATTCCCTGAAGGTCCTATAACAGACAAGGCAGGATAGTCCCCTGGAGCCAGAATCCACTAACTAAGATCCAGCAGTGATTTTCCTCAGAAGAGCAGTGAGAGTGACAGAATAATATGCACAGACATCCCAGAATTCTCCTCCCTCCCAACCCCTTCATGCAGCTCCCACTTCCACCTTCCATGCTCACCCACTGCTGCCCTTGAACATGAGAATGCTGCTTCCAGTGTTACATATCCTTGAACTAACCTGTCCTGAGTTAAAGGGCACTTTAAGCATTTCTTTAAGTTCTGATTAAGGTGTTACTTCTTACCAGCTATAAATCTACTAGTCTTATCCAAAGCGCTAACAGAGGATGAAAAACCAACACTGGGTGTCTTTAGAGTGTTAGCTTCCTTATTTGTCATAGTTTCAGTAGCTCTTTGTTCAGCCCCACCAAGTGTCAGGAATTAACACCAGACCCTGGGCTGTCACTGCTAATGATCTAGGTGGTGGCTGTGTTCTCTGTGTTTCCTTTAGTGGGAGATGGAAATAGTCACACAGACGCTTACATTCTGATGCTGGGGGCTTGCTTCTCATTTCGAGACAACCTTTTCTTGTGGAAAACTCTTCTGTGTCCTTAGCACTAACTTGGATTTCTTTCTTTTTTTTCCTACTCCCCTTTTTTTCCCCCTCTCCCTCTCCTTCTCCCTGTCCCTCTCTCTGTCCCTCTCCCTCTACTCCTCTTTCTTTTTTTTGCCTCCGGGGTTATCATCAGGGCTCAGTGTGGGCACTATGAATCCATTGCTCCTGGAGGCTTTTTTTTCTTTCATTTTAAAAAAAATATTTATTTATTTCCTTTTTGTTGCCCTTATTTTGTTGCCCTTATTTTGTTGTAGCTATTGTTGATGTCATCGTAGTTGGATAAGACAGAGAGAAATGGAGAGAGGAGGGAGAGACAGAGAGGGAGAGAGAAAGACAGACACTTGCAGACTTGCTTTTCCAGCTTGTAAAGCATCATCCTTGCAGGTGGGAAGAAGGGGCTTGAACCTCCTTGCACAGATCCTTGTGCTTCATACTATGTGCGCTTAACCAACTGGGTATGCCACCACTCCTCCCCCCCCCCCCGGGTTTCTTTTCTTCTCTCTCTCTCTCTCCCTCTCTTTTGTCACCAGGGTTATCACTGGAAATTTGTGCCTGCACAGTGAGCCCACCTCTTCCGGTGGTCATTTTCTTTTTCTTTTTAAACAGAGACAGAGGAATTGAAAGGAAAGAGGGGAGGAGAGAGACAGAAAGAGAAGGAGAGAGAGAGAGAGAGAATCCTGCAGCACTGCTTTACCACTTGTGAAGGTTCTCTCCTGCAGATGATGACAAGTGATTTAAACCTAGGTCTTTGCGTGCTGGAACGTGTGCACTCTACTGCGTGCACCAACGTCTGGCCCCAACACTTGGGTTTCTCACTTCACAGAACAACTTCTTCCAGATCATACTTATCGCTGGCGAGTAAGGTCTGAGTGACTCAGTCTCTCTGTCTGAGTCTCCATTAGAGAACGCAAACCCGCACCCCCCCCCCTTAGGTCAGGCTCCAGTGGGCTTACATGTAACCAAAAGCCAGTAAATACCTTATCACCCATTGCTGGGCACAATCCATTGGTTCTTCGTTGAGCTGCTCAAAGTAACAGGGTCCCAGAAAGGCTGAGAGGAAAGGACCAACACTCAGAGTCTTTGGGGGATGTGACGGTAGTCATACTGGAAGAAAATGCATTTGCTGATTGATGTAACCACTTCAACTGGATTTATTCCAGAGGAGTGAGAGACGTTTTCACATCCACTCAAGGTGATCAGTGGGAAACAGGATGGACTGACTTGGAGAAAGCCCATGCCAGCACATAAATTGCTTTATGACTTCAGGGACATATAATAGTCTCACACAGCCAGGATGCACACCACCTAAACACTATGTGATTTCCTGGCTGAAATGTCAATTTATTTTTTTTTTATCCCAGTCAGGTTTAATAATCATGTGATGACCCTGGACCAAATAAACATGTCAGGGGCAATGCTGAGATAATATCCGATTCACCCTCTTCCAGCAGCCATTTGTAATTTTATGAAGAGAGTGTAACACCATTATAATAGGAAGTCTTATATGAACTTAGATAGATTACAGGTCAACCCTTCTCCTAAAGCATAACAGTGGCATTCTAAATGGCATGATCTAAATTCTGTGCTGCGAATGCCAAGAGCTGAAAAGAAGTGTAACTAGATTTGCTCAGCTCATTTCTTTTTTATTGCGGATGCCTTCGATGCAACACAGGGTCATAACATCCCTTTGCTCTGCAAATGATCACGTGCTTGATCATACATTCATCATGTGGGGGCCAAAAAAGCTGGGAAATGACTGAGATTACTTACATGCTGTAGCAGGTCCTCTCAGTCACCATTATTTCTTTCTCATGAGCCATGGCCGGGCAGGGGTATACTTGGTTGAGTGCACGTTTTACTACTGGTTAAGTGTCTTACTATGTGCAAAGACCTGGATTGTGGGGAAGCTTCATGAGTAGTGAAGCAGGACTGCAGGTCTCTCTCTCTCTCTCCTCCCCCTTTCCCTCTATCCAAAATAAAAGGAAGCAAGAAAGAATGAATGAAGGAGGAAGAAGAGGGGGAGGAGAAAACAAAGACAGCTCCTATCACCCTCAAGGATAGAACTCTACCAAGGGCATTGGAAGGGAAGGGTGGCAGAAGGGACCTGTAACAGGTATTCTGCCTGCTGAAAGGCACATTCACACTCACATCTTCTAGTGCTGGAGGCAGGATGCCAGCTTTGGTAAAAGGAAATCTTATCTAGATCCAAAAAGAGCCTTTTAATTGTGGTCTTAACTTACAGTCTAACACTGAGAGACGTGTGTACATTTGTCTGGAAAAACACCCCAGCATGGGTTGCTTTTGGAGTCTTATTGCAGATGTTGGGGCTGTGGAGACAGCATAATGGTTCTGCAGTAGACTTTCATGCCTGAGGCTCTGAGGTCCCAGGTTTAAGAGATAATATCCGATTCACCCTCTTCCAGCAGCCATTTGTAATTTTATGAAGAGAGTGTAACACCATTATAATAGGAAGTCTCATATCTATCTATCTATCTATCTATCATCTGTCTATCACCTACATATCTCTAATTCATTAAAATAAACAACATATTTTTAAAAGAAAGTGATAACAACTGATAGTACAGAAACAAACACCATGTGAGTTAGTGTTAAAACCTTTAGATTTCCCCTCAAACCAGAACCCCCAGAAATGCCACTCAAGAGAGTAAGCATACATTTCCTTTGCCAGAGGCAGTCATTCTTTAAAGCCAGCGCCTGTAGCAATGATGAAGGGCATAGCTTTCCTTTTCATAAGGCCCTCATTGAAGACTCTTCAGGATATGTTCCCCCTACATCTATATCATCCTCAAATCAAAAATAAGTTCTGTTGGGACTCTAACACATGGGCTCAATGTGTTAGAGCAGAGGGTTTACCAGTCAGAAACCTTAGGAATCCCAGGTTCAATTCCTGGCATCATTAGCCAGAGCTGAGAAATACTCTGGTATACTTTTGTCTCTCTGTTTCTCATTTAAATTAAGTATCTTTCAAAACCAAAAGGATGTTCTCTTGTATTTATATGTCTTAAACCCATCAAATATAGATGGAGACCATCATCATACCATCAAGACCATCAAGTTCAAATTCATCCTATCTATAACAAAGACCACCTTCTGTCATTAATGTAATCTCTGCCCCCCTGTAGTTTACATGTTACTGGGGAAAACAGATATCAGACAACATAGTGGATCATATGTAACAGTGAGCGTCACACTTACTGTTAAGGCCGTAGAATCCTCTCTGCCCTAGAAACCCTCCATTGAAAACACACCGAGTCATAAAACCTGGGCTACTTTTGTGGGGATGATGGGATGCATGTGTAAGAATCCAGGACTGTAACCCAGGATTCATTCCATAGACATGGTTTTTGACCTTCCTCCTTTCTTCTCTTATTCCTTCCCTCCTTTCTTTGCTTCACAGATCCCATTGTAGTGGTTCTGAGATGTTCCTGAGATATATATATTTTTTTAAATAAGCATTGCGTTTTGAGATAAATGGGTCCCCATTATTAAGCAGAATACAGTCCAGTAGGTGAGACAATGCATGAGGGCACACAATATTAAATAACAACAAAAGATTTAAGTAGCAAGTCAGAACAAAAGATGCCCAAGACTGTGAATTAAGTAGCCTAAGACTCTAATAACTGCTAAACAGATTTTAAGGCAGAAAAGGTCACAGTAGGCTGGGAATTTTAAAATCCATTTTCAGTCAATAATTTTGGGGTTTATGGATTTTAATAGGTTGGAAAGCATATCAAGTCTTATAGCCTGCTGATGCACTTTGTTCATTTCCCAGTACTGGTGTCAGTAGCAGTGCAACAAATGTGAGTGATTCCACCTACTATGTTTTGTTCGTTTTTTTTGTTGTTGTTGTTGTTTGTTTCCTTTTGTTTTTTACCAGAGCACTTTGGCTTATGGTGGTACTGAGACTGAACCTGGGATCTTTGGTGCTCAGGCATGAAAGGCTTTTTGCATACAAAAGGTTATTTTTGCATAAATAACATTATGCAAAAAGCCTTTCCTGCTTGAATCACTTGGAAGGTGGTGAGGGTGGGTGGAGGTCATCTTAATTCCAGCAAAAAAACAACATCCTCCTCCCCTTCTCAGCCCCAGCTGCTGAAAGGGTCATTTACTTAGTCCCCTCAAGGAATGGGGGCATCAATGTGCATAATCCAATGTTGTGCCCTTCCCTGACAGCATGTATCCAACTGATAGCTTCAGGGAAGGGTCCCTTGTCCTTTGACCTGGACTAACAGATGCCTCACAGCCTTCTTTGTACCGGAGCTGCTGGAAGATGGACCCAGTGGTCTTTAATATCTGCAGTTCAGCTTCTCTGGCCACTTGACTGTCTCCACACCTTCAAGGAATGCTTCCAAGAGAACTCCCACTGAGATACAGAAACCAAGGCTCTTCAGCATTTGTTGTTGCTATTTTTTCTGTTGTATGACATTCTCACAGGGGTGAGGTGCTTCTGGGAATGGAAATTCGTCCAATCTCTGTGGAAAGCAGTCTAGAGAACACTTAGAAGGCTAGAAATGGACCTACCCTATGGTCCTGCAGTTCCTTTCCTGGGAATATATCCTAAGGAACCAAACACATTCATCAAAAAAGATCTGTTCACCTATGTTCATAGAAGCACAATTTCTAATAACCAAAATCTGGAAGCAACCTGGGTATCCAACAACAGATGAGTGGTTGAGAAATGTGATATATATATATTAGCTATGAAAACTGATAAATTCACCTTCTTCGCCTAATCCTGGATGGAGCCTGAAGGAATCATAAGGCAGAAAGAGAGGAGGAATGAATAGACAGAAGTTGAGAAATAAGAACAGAAAGGGAAAACACAACACAGAACTTGGACTGGGTTTGGTGTATTATACCAAAGTAAAGGACTTGGAGGGAGGGAGAACTTTCAGGTCCTGGTGCATGATGCTGATGGAGTGTGATCTAGGCTCGGGGTTAAGAGTGTCTTGCAGAAATTTGAGAAATTTAACACATGTACCAACAACTGTATGTACTATTGACTGTAAAACATTAATTCCTCCAATTAAAAGAAAGAAACCGAGGCTCAACATAGTTGCTTGGCCAGTAAATAACACACTTATTGACCTCCCCCCACCACTACCATTCCCTCCTGTAGGGAAGGGCTTTTGGGGGTTGGGGGACCACTGCTTGTTGCTCAGATGTCAGATGAGGGTAGTGACACTGGAAGAACAGACAATATGGTCCCCTCATCCTGAACTGCTCCTGGGAAGACTACTTACTTCAACAAATGTCCCCAACATCTCAAGGTACTTGTTACATCCTTTGGCAAATATGGACTACTTCCTTTGTGCCAGGGAGCAGTGATCAGAACAGACACTGAGGTACTTCCAGTGAGGAGAGCTGTTCAACTAACCAATGGGCTGGTGGTGCAGGGTAGAGAAACAAAAGAAGACAATGTTTGGGCAGGGTGATGGCCCACTCAGTAGAGAACACATGGTATCATGCACAAGCACCGTATGGGGGGCGGGCAATTCACAAGAGGTGAAGCAGCATTGCAAGTCTCTCTTTTTCTCTTTTCCTCTCAACCCCCATCTCAATGTCTGTCTGTCTTTATCATAAAAAGACAAAGCAAAGGCAGAAACAAAAGCAAAAGAAAATGGCCTCCGGGAGCAGTGGATTCACCATGCAGGCACTGAGTCCCAGTTATAACCTATAGCCCCCTTGTATAGTACACTGTTTTACCATGTGCAGAACTTAGGTTTGAGTCTGGCCACCACTGTACTGAAGGGAGCATCAGTGCTGTGGTCTCTTTCATAATTGTCTCTTCCTACCTCTGTCTCTATTTAAAAAAATAATAATTCTGTCGAGAGAGGGAAGCATGACACAGGCATGAGACTCTGGCAATGTTATAGCTGTAAAATAATAACAGTAACAGTAATAAGTTGGGTGGTAGCACAGCGGGTTAAGTGCAGGTGGCACAAAGCTCAAGGACCAGCGTAAGGATCCCGGTTCGAGCCCCCGGCTCCCCACCTGCAGGGGAGTGGCTTCACACATGGTGAAGCAGGTCTGCAGGTGTCTGTCTTTCTCTCCTTCTCTCTGTCTTCCCCTCCTCTATCCAATTCTCTCTGTCCTATCCAGCAATGACTACATCAATAACAACAATAATAACTACAACAACAACAACAACAAAAGTCACATAAATTTGATTCTATCCACCTTCCCCGGACTAACTGTAATGTAACTTAAAAAAAAAAAGCAGATACTGCTTTGGTTTCCTCAACTACAAGATGTTGCTGCTAATTCCCTCTCAGCTGACTTTGCAGGATTATAAGGCTCTGACAATGCTACTCTATAGGATGAATCAGAGTCTGTCATTCACCATAACAGGACACTCCTCAAACATTTGGTCTTGTAATGTACAGATGCCTGAAAAATTGCCAAGGACTCCCGAGCACTTAATTTGCTCTATTATACCTACTGAGAATGGCCATTTTGGAAAGTAAACTGAAATCAATTAAATCTTTCTTTAAAGATTTATGTTATTTTGTTTGTTTGTCTTTGCCACCAGTGTTATGACTAGGACTAGGGGCCTTTGCCCAACTTCCAGAGCCAGGTGGCAGCCATATTTTCTTTTTGGTAGAAGATCAGAGACAGAGAAAGACAGAGAGGGAGAAAGAGACACACAGAGAAGCAGAAACATTGCAGTGCTATTCCACTGTTGTGAAGCTTCCATACCATAGACACTTCCATATAGGGACTAGGGCTCAAACTCATGTCCTGATGCATCAAGGCAACATGTGAACACTATCGGGTGAGTCATCGCCCAGCTCCTTAATGATCTGTTATAAATAACAGCAAACGTGTATTGCACCAAACTAAAAGACTCTGAGGTGAGGTGGGGGGTGGTGGTGGTTCAGGTTTTGAGAAATGATGGCTGAGGAGGACCTAGTGTGAGTTATATTGTTATGTGGAAATGTTATGCATGTACAAACTATTTATTGTATTTTACTGACAACTGTAAACCATTAATCCCCCAATTAACAAATTAAAAAAAAAAAAACTAACTACAAACCCACTGCCTTTTGTCAAAGATAACCAATATCTGCAGAAAACAGATATTTTCCCAAAATAAAACTTGAGCTAAGGTTTCAACATATTTAGCAAATACCTACAGTCTCTAGCATAATAGACCACAGATTCCCATATTAGTTTCTCTGTTTAAACTATGGGGGCACATGTTACAATGCGCAAGGACCAGAGTTCAAGCCCCTGGTCCCCACCTGTAAGGGGAAAACTTTGTGAGTGGTAATCCAATGCTGTGGGTGTCTTGCTGTCTCTCCCCCCTCTCTATCAACCCCATCTCTCTCAATTTCTGGCTGTCTTCATCCAATAAATAGGTAAAGATAATAAAAAATGTAAAAAAAAAAAAAAAAGAAACTAATAGGCTGTTGTGGTTTAAATATGTGAGGAAAATATAGCTTTACACAGAAAGTTACAAATGAAAGTATCTTCTAGTCTGTTTAGTCAATGGCAGACATTCTTCTTTGATATGCACCAAAATTTGACAAGTGGTAGTTTCTTGAAGCTTAATTTCCATGTAGGGTCTGAAATCACATCAAAGAGCACTTTGTATGCTATTGCTCAAAGCACCACTGGCCTATCTTTCCCTTTGAATGGCTCTTTTATTCATGCATCATTTGGGAAAATTATTTCCTCGTTATTTAGGAAATCTTCATTTACTGATGAATGTGGATCTTCCAAATGTTGACACTTCATCATACTTTTTTGTTTTGTTTTGTTTTAATATCACATCTGTTCACATCAAAACTAATATTATCATGAACGACTTTAGGCATTGGGACCCTTGCAAACTCAGGAGACTGAACACCAGTTTTCTAAATTTCTATTTTCTCTTGAATGGTAAAATTCCTTTTTTCTTTTTCTTAGTTGGCAAGAAATGCTGTCAGATGTTTTTCTCTAAAGTGATAGACTCATAGTATTCATTCTTAAGAAAAGACCTACCCAATGGCCAAGTCAGACAGTCAGTCATGGCTCATGGATCACTCAACTAAAAATACTGTTCTCTGAAAAATGGGAAGAACTTCAGCTCTCTGCTCAAATCGTCACATAAACTATTTTTTTCTTGAGGAAATATCATTTGTACTTTGAGCAAACTCCTTTCACAGGATAATCAAGAGTTATGTGTTGACATTTTGATTGTTTTGTTTTGTTTCTGTTTTTTACCAGAACACTGCTCAGCTCTAGTTTATGGTAGTGCAGTGGATTAAACCTTGGGCTTTGGAGACTCGGGCTTGAGAGTCTCTTTGCATAATCATTCTGCTATCTCCCTTGCCCAAGATTTATTTTACTTATGTGAGAGAGATGAGAGTAGAGGAGAGGGAAACCAGAGCATCACTCTGGCTCAAACTCAGGACCTCATGCCTGAGCGCCATGCTCTCTTCACCTCCTGGGCTTGTTCATGGATTGATACACAACAAAATGAATCGTTAGCAGTCCCAATCAAGACAGCCAAATTAAGTTGGTTATACTTAAATGCAGGGCATGTGGTGGTGAGAAATACAATGAATACCAGCAGAGTCTGGTGATATTTAATTGCTGCTAAAATTTCACCATGAGAGGGCCAGGAAATAACTCATCCAGTAGGCTGCACGTTTTACCACATAGAAGAACCTGGGTTCGATCCCCCAGTCAGCACACAGAGCACTATGCAAGGGGAAGCTTCAGGGGTGATGGAGCTGTGCTGTGGTGTCTCTCATTTATCTGTCTCTCCCATTCTACCTTTTAGCTGAGGAAAAAAGAGGGGGAGGGTGGGTGGTGGCAGACCTAATTGAACACACATGTTACAATGTGCAAGGACCCAGGTTCAAACTCCCAGTCCTTATCTGCAGAAGGAAAGCTTTGCCAGTGGTGAAGCAGTGTCACAGGTGTCTCTCTGTCTCTCTCCCTTTGTATTACTTCCTTTCCTTTCAATTTCTGGCTGTCTCCATCCAATAAATAAATATAAAAAATATTTTAAAGAAAAAAATCTGTGCAAGAAGCAGTGATATCACGCTAGTACAAAACCCCAAAAATGACCTGGTGGAGGAAAAAAAAAAAAAATTCTAGCATGTATGCCCAGTGTTGTTTTGGTATCATGAAAGTAAATGTCAGTAAATTGGGGCAAACCATGTCTTTTTTGTAATTGTATTTATTTCTTTATTTATTTAGCCTCCAGGATTATCTATGGATCTCGGTGCCTGCAGTATGAATCCATATGAATCCAACTGCTCCTGGAGGCCATTTTTCCCATTTCGTTGCCCTCGTCGTTGTTGTTATTGTTGTCACTGCCGTTGATGTTGTTGGATGGTACAGAGAGAAATCAAAAAGGGAAGACAGAGGGGGGAAAAAAGATAGACACCTACAGATCTGCTGTAAAGCTTGTGAAGTGACCTCCCCTGCAGGTGGGGAGCTGGGTGCTTGAACCAGGAACCTTACACTGGTTCTTGTACTTCACTTGCGCTTAACCCGCTGCCCTACCGCCTGCCCTCTTATTTACTGATTTGTTTATTTATTTGGGATTAATGGTTTACAGTAAAATACAATAGTTTGTACATGTAAAACATTTCTCAGGTTTCCACTTAACAATACAAACCCTGCTAGATCCTCTGCCATCGTGTTCCAGGACCTGAACCCTGGAGTCCCTGACCCTGGAGTCCTTTACTTTGATGCAATAAACCAAAATCATGTCTTATCACTACGTCCCTGACAGAACTGTGGGGACTAAGGACTCACAGAGTCCATGCATCCCCATTTTGAGAGCCATTCCACATACAAACTCAGAAGCACGGAGGATGTGGGTGTGGGGGGAGGATAAAATCTCAGCACCAAAAAACTTATGGCCTGTATCCTGGAGGCAAAGAAGTATAAGGACAAACTATAAGTAGACCCATAAATTAGAAGACCTACCAGCTGGGGGCTCTCCTTTAAGGAGAAATAACAATGTACTTCAGCAGCCCTGGAGAGTGTCACAGAGACTGCACAATAGCCACTGTCCACAAGATGACCTCGTGATTAAAAAAAATGACATTATAAAAAAAAAGCTCTTCTGTTAGGTGTCTTTCTTTCCTTAAAGTATATGCCCAGGATAGGAATTGTCAGGTCATAGGGTAGGTTTTTTTTTTTTTTTTTTTTTTTTTCATTTTGGTCTCTAGGGTTATCAATGGGGCTTGGTGCCTGCACTATGAATTCATGGCTCCTGGAGGCCATTTCCATCTCATTTTGTTGTTCTTGTTGTTGCTGTTGCTATTGTATTATTGTTGTTATTGCTATTGTTGTTGTTGGACAGGACAGAGAGAGATCGAGAGAGGAGGAGAAGACATAGAGGGCGAGAAAAAGACATCTGCAGACCTGCTTCACCACTTGTGAAGCAACCTCACTGCAGGTGGGGAGTCTGGGGCTCTGACTGGGGTCCTTGCACCTGTCCTTGTGCTTTGGACCATGTGCGCTTAACCTTTTGTGCTACTGCCCAGCCCTCAGGGTAGGTTTCTTTCTTTTTTTTTCTTCCAGGGCTATTGTTGGGGCTCAGTGCCTGCACGACGAATCCACTGCTCCCAGAGGTCATTTTTTTCCCTTTCGTTGTTCTTGTTGTTTATCGTTGTTGTTATTACTATTGTTGTTATTCCTGTTGTTGTTGTTGGATATGACAGAGAGAAATTGAGAGAAGAGAGGAAGATAGAGAGGGGGAGAGAAAGATAGACACCTGCAGACCTGCTTCATTGCTTGTGAAGAGACTCCCCTGCAGGTAGAGAGCTGGAGGGTTAAACCCAGATCCTTATGCCAGTCAGTGTGCTTTGCACCATGTGTGCTTAATGCGTTGAGCTACCGCCCAGCCCTGAGATGTTGCTGAGGACTTATTCTGATGCAGTCTCCGCCCCCAGGTTTTCCTATGCTCCGCTAAATCCTAGAGTGCCCCCTTTCAACCAATCCTGGCTCCGCCCCCAGGTTTTTCTATGCCCCGCTAAATCCTAGAGTGCCCCCTTTCAACCAATCCTGGCCCTACACGTCACCCCTGGTTCTCGCCCAATAAAAAGCCCCCTCACCCCTCCCTTCTCTCTCTCTGGGCTCTCGGCTCTCCCTCTCTGAGGTCTCCCTCCCTGCTCTCCCCCCGTGGTCGGCCATTGCTGGCTTGCTCCACGTGGTCTGAACCAAACCTCCCCCCCCCCATCCTATAATAAAGATCTGTGTACCCCTTTGCTCTGGACATCCGCTCTCTTCTCCGCGGTGCCACCCGACACCAGACCACCTCAACAACACTGATAGGTTTATTTCTAACCTCTGTTCATAGCAGTACAAATAATCCAACAGTATTAGTCCAAACTTGGAAACAACCCAGATGCCCAATGACAGATAAGTGGCTAAGAAATTTGTGGCATATATACACAATGAAATTCTATGCAGCTATAAAAATGATAACGTCATCATTTCCACATCTTTAATAGAACTTGTAAGGATCATGTTGAGTGAAATAAGACAGAAAGAGAAGGATAAAAGAGAGTAAGGGAATACATAAAGTGTGGTGCATTGCAGTAAAGCAAAGGATTTTGGTGAATGATGGAGGGGAGCAGAGGGCCCAGTGCGTGATGGGGGAAAAGATCTAGGTTGGGGGAATGTCTTAAAAACATCCAGACACCTATCTTGGGGAGATTAGAGGTTGTACCTATGTGTCAACAATAGTACTGTAAACCATTAACCCCCTAATAAAATATTTAAGAGAAAAAATGCCAACAATGCTGTGTTTAAGTAGCCAAGGAAGTATGTTGTGCTGCGACTGAGGAGGAGAGAGAGAGGAGATCTGGAGCAGAGAGGGAACACAATTCTTTATTTGCACAGGCACCTCAGAGTTGGGTGAGAGCGCAGTGGTTTGGGCCACATGAAGCTAGCCAAAATGGCCACCTCCTGCTACGTGCCTCACCCTTCTGTTCACCAATGTGAAAAACAGCCAAGAGAGCGGGCAAGAGAGAGAGGGGTGGAAGAAGAAGGGCTTTATAGGGCAAAAACCGGCAGTGACAAGCCGGGACAGGAATGGTTGGGAAGGGCACTTCGAGAATATTGCATTAATTCTCAACGGGAACTGGCACTAGCCTTGAGGGGACAACATGGCGGAACAGGTGCTCCGAGAATGTCCCAACTCTCACGTGAACTGGCACTAGCCTGAGGGGACATCTGCACAGCAGAAGTAAGTGATTTTTCCAATTTAATCAGTTAATTTTTTGAGGAAGACTCCCTTAGCAAGGTTTTCATAGTAATGAGTAGAACTTTAACTGACTGTTTTGGAGTTTCCTTAGATGTCTACTTGTATGGCCTTGTTTATTTCAGATGATAGCTAAACAAAGTATGATGATAATTTTAAAAAATGTTCTTCTGGGAAGAGAATAGCTCCCAAATATGGGAAAGGTGTATAAATATTGTTAACTGTAAACTCCATCGATTTGATCATATCTTTCTGGTCTTTTTTCCAGCCATGACATCATCACCCCAGACAATAACTAGGATCTACCTGCATATTAGATTTTAGGCTTAGGGAAAAAAAAAACTAGTATAGCCATAGGCCCTTTGGAATATAACTAAAATATGCCTAATAACTATCTTCAGAATGGAGGACCCCCCCAACTCTTCATCTGTACTATTCTAGCCTTTAGGTTCATGATTAGTCAACAACTTGTTTGGCTTTATATGTTAACTCTCTTTTCAGCCACCAGGTTCCAGATGCTGGCATGATGCTGACCAGACTTCCCTGGATAGGCAACCCCACCAATGTGTCCTGGAGCTCTGATTCCCCAGAACCTCGCCCCACTAGGGAAAGAGAGAGACAGGCTGGGAGTATGGATCGACCTATCAACGCCCATGTTCAGCGGGGAAGCAATTACAGAAGCCAGACCTTCCACCTTCTGCATCCCACAATGACCTTGAGTCCATACTCCCAGAGGATTAAAGAATAGGAAAGTTATCAGGGGATAGGATGGAATACAGAGTTCTGGTGGTGGGAACTGTGTGGAGTTGTACCCCTCTTATCCTATGGTTTTGTCAGTGTTTCCTTCTTATAAGTAAAAAAAAAAAAATTTTAAGTTCATGAAATTAGGTAGAATTGTGTCTCCCTGTAATATGTGTCTGAAAACACTCTCACCTCCAACTTAGGCCCCTTCCCACTATCATGCACCAAGATCCCAAAGCTCCCGCAGCCCTTCCCCCCCCTTTCCCAGAATCCTTTGCTTTGAGGAAACATACTGAACCCAGTCCAAGGTGTAGTGTCTATTTTCCTTCCCTATCCTTGTTTCTTGAATTTCACCTATGAGTGAGACCATATGGTATTTATCACTTTAGCCTACCTTACCTAAAACATGATTCCTCCAAACTCCATCTGCTCTTGATTTTATTACATGTGGAGACAGTTTCCCCTAAGGATTCCGGTTTGTCATTCCCCCCCCCCCACCTACAGGGGGGCCGCTTCACAAGCAGTGAAGCAGGTCTGCAGGTGTCTATCTTTGTCTCTGTCTTCCCCTTCTCTCTTGATTTCTCTCTGTCCTATCCAACAACAATGACATCAACAACAATGATAGTAATAACCACAACTGCTGGGCTAGCATCGCAGGTGGGAGAGAGAGATGATCCAGGAACCATGCTTGTGGCAGTGGCAATACAAATCTTTATTCATGCGGGAGCCCCAGAATCCGGGGTGAGTGCAGTGGGTTAGGCCACATGGAGCCAAAAACCGCAATCGCCAGTGTACACCTCCCCCTGCAAGCCTGCCCTCCTCTAGGTAGGAATGCAGAAAAGAGGAAGAGAGAGAAACTAGAAACAGAAGTGGCTTTATAGGATAAAACCGGAAGTGGCAAGTCAGAAACAGAAATGGCTAGGAAAGGGGTTGGAGAAAGGAAAAAAGCATGCTGGGAAGGTGGAAGCTTCCTTAGCAACTGTTTTGATGATGGTTTTAGCCATAGGGATTATGTGACCCTGCAGGCAGGATGGGTCTCAAGGTAGAATGAAGATAGATCAAAGGAATGGTTGGAGACTATTTCAGGCAAAACAATGATTATGTAAATAGGCCATAGTGTCAGCAATGGAGAGTAGGGGGTGGAGGGCTGGCTTAATGCCTGACACACAACAACAAAAGACAGGTACAACAACAAGGGCAACAAAAGGGGAAAAAAGATAGATATGGAGAGAGAAAGATTAGATAGATATATAGATAGACAGACAGATAGATAGACAGATAGACAGACTGAGAGAGAAAGGCACTCTGGCACATGTGATATTATGGATAGAACCAGGAACCTCAGGCATTAGAGTCCAAAGCTCTGCCAGTTGAGCTGATGCCATTATAGTAAGATCTATTTATGTATTTATTTCTTTAGGATACAGACAGAGAGAAATAGAGAAGGGAGGGGGAGGTAAAGGGGAAGACAGAGAGGGACACATGCAGCACTGTTTCACCAGTCCTGAAAAATTTCCCCTGTAGGTGAGGAGGGGGGAGAGATTTGAACCTGCGTAGCTGTGCACTATAATGTATGTGCTCAACCAAGTGTGTCACCACCTAGTCCCTGTAGTAAGTTTTTTTTTTTTTTTTTGCCTCCAGGGTTATTGCTGGGGCTTGGTGCCTGCACTATGAATCCACTGCTCCTGGAGGGCCTTCCCCCCCGCTTTGGTGCCCTTGTTGTAGCCTTGTTGTGGTTATTATTGTTGTTGTTGATGTTGTTCGTTGTTGGATAGGACAGAGAGAAATGGAGAGGAGGGGAAGACAGAGAGGAGGAAAGAAAGATAGACACCTGCAGACCTGCTTTATTGCCTGTGAAGCGGCTCCCCTGCAGGTGGGGAGCCGGGGGCTCAAACTGAATCCTTAAGCCGGTCCTTGCGCTTTGTACCACATGAGCTTAACCTGCTGTGCTACCGCCTGACCCCCCCCCCATAATAAGTTTTAATGCTGTCAGATATGTCAATGTTGTTCCTTTAGAATGTCAGCACTTTTAGTTACTCCAAAACTAAATGTCATATATAAAAAAGAACAATAACCCTTATGTATTTAATCCTTTTTCACTTTTATGTTTAACTCCATTTGGAATTCATTTGGAGGTATTCCCAAGATTTTTATACAAACCAAACTTTGTTTTTCACCACTATCTAATACATGTCTTTAAAAATGAAGGGGACAAGTTGATTTGAGACTAATGTCACATGTTGGGGTCACTGTTTCACATTCTTGTCTTCTGTTTCCTTGCGAATGAAGAATAATTTTGACTTGGCCTCCGCCAACACACATTTATCTTGAGAGATAAATTCTGATCTTTTCAAGTGTTTCAATGTTGCTTTCAGACTCTTATAGAATTCATACACTGAAAACAACAAAGGAGAAACATGGCATTAAAAAAAAAAAATATATATATATATATATATATATATCCAACTAGCTCTGTATGAAGAAATAAAGCTCTTATTAAGTCTGGTTAACCCTTGTTGGAATAAGAAGTGCTCTTTTAAATGGAACAAATTAAAAGGAACAATTAATAGTTTGGATTATATCAGCAATGTATGGCCTTGACAACCCAAGCTCCGATAGTTTTTTTTTAAACCAGATAACTGGCATTTAAAGTTCTTCCAACAGAGGATTTCTACAGTTTTCTAGGAAGTAGAACAATCCCTTTTCTGTGCTCAAAGATCATGACCTTAATACCCACCCAGGCCTAGCACCTCAAGTTCAGCGTCACTAATAGGCAGAAAATAGGTATTTGTCTATTTCAGAAAAGGTATTGAACAAAATCAACTGAGGCAAGTCCTTTTAATTATGACTGCACCTCTGTGTGTTTTCATAGAGGTTCATTATAATGCTGTGGCTTCCAATTTGAAAAAGGAATGGAAGGAAAAAGGTCACCTAATATTTCTTCCTTTGTGGAGGTAGAAGTGGGGGAGGGGGGTCAGGTGCTTCACAGAACAACAAGAAGAAAAGATAAGAGTGGTGGAGGCTGAGGAGTGTAAAACTAAAGGATAATAAAATCGAACTGATGCAGTTTAAAGAGGACTCATTACCTGGCCCGAGATATGGTCCCCTATGCTGCAATTGGTTGGAGATTATTTTTCAGCCTGCCACTAGCTGATAACAGACTCATCCACTGGCCTGGAGGCTCATTGTTCTGTAAGCAGAACTGGGGCCTGGGACAGAAGCAACTTCTTCTGCTCTAAACTGTAGCCATATTGCTTTGGTCTTTCCTTTCAGTTGGATTAAAAAAAAAAAAGAATGTATGGGGGATGGGCAGTAGCACACAGGTTAAGTGTACATGGTACGAAGCACAAGGACCTACACAAGGATCCCGGTTCGAGCCCCTGGCTCCCCATTTGCAAGGGGGTTGCTTCACGGGGCTGTAAAACAGGTCTGAAGGTGTCTATCTTTCTCTCCCCTCTTCCCTCTATTTCTCTCTGTCCTATCCAACAACAGTAATGGCAACAATAACAATAACAACAACAATAACGGCAACAAAATGAGAGCAGTGGATACATAGTGCAAGCACTGATCTCTAGCCATAACCCTGGAGACAAAAAAAAAAGGAGTTCATATCACCTGAAAGGTGCTCTGGGACTTCTGCAGTCTCACCCTCCCCTCCCTTCCCCTCACACTCCTGTGACCTAATTTGGATCGGGGTAATGCTGGAAATAAAATGCTGAAGTCTTCTTTTCCTTGAGAACAATGTCACATTAGTCATCTTAAAAAGACTTGCTCACAGCACAAATTGTCTTTACAACTCATTTTGCCCCGTAATTATCTTCTACCTTGCTTTATTATTTAAAGGCATCATATGAGTTAAGTGTTTACAGATACATAAAATGTCAGAACTGGAAGTGGATTTCCAGATGCAGTTGAAGACTCTAGCTGTGGAAGCCGGGAAAACCAAGGAGAATGTAATCAGAGAATAGCGAGAGGATGGGGGATGAACTTTCTTCTTCTTAGCCCCAAGGCAGCACTGCGAGAAAGGGGTTTCTGGGTCAGGTGGAAAGGGAACCAAGGATGACAAAAACTTTGGAGATCACTGCCTTGCAAATCTTATTAACAACGCTCTATGCAACTAAATGAAAAGTCAAGGATTCTAAACTGCAACTTCAAAATCCACCATCCACTGCTCCATTTCCTTCTAAAACATCCTGACCACATCAGAGCAAGACATTTGGTGTCAAGGTAAACACTGAGTGACATCCTTCTATTTCTGAATGTCCATGATTACAAACATTTATTTGTACTTAGCTCATTGTTTCCAAGGCGGGGGGGAAAGTGTGTACACCTTGATCTGAACAACATGAGACTCTTCACTTGGGCTATCAATCCAGTCTCCCACTTTGTTCAATTAAACCTTGATCATATAATCAACTTTGTTCTCATTATCTACATAGATATGCAGTACTTTCTCATTTCACTGTGGTAGGTGTCTGCAAAACACTCTTACCTCCAGGCTAGGTCCTTTCCCATCGTCATGCACTTGAACTCCAAAGTCCACACCACTCTCTCCAGAGGACATTCATTAGAAATTTTACCCTTGTATCAACAACTGTACCATAAACTATTGACCTCCCTCCCCCAACTCAAACACACACACACACACACACACACACACACACACACACACACACACACACTAACTCCTTGAATATTTGATTCCCTTTTGGCCACAGTACACTTCATTCCTTCCATCTGGGTTAAGGTAATTATGAAGGACTATTGACTGGCCACTTCATAGCTCTCCCTTCTATTCCACACACCTTTGCAACAAGCTTTTGATACAGTCGCATCGTTAACATTTCTTAGGTCAAGGTGACCCGTAATCTGTAAATTGTAAATGATTTTTCTTTTCTTTTTTAAAAATTTTGTATTATTTATTTATTTATTGACCAGTGACAAAGGAATTTAGAGGAGAGAGGGAGATAGAAATGGAGAGACACCTGTAGCATTGCTTCAACACCCATGAAGCCTCCTGGTAGGTGGAGGCTGTGTGCCACTTTCTGGCCATAATTTTTCTTTTCAAACTTGTCTTCATTTGAAATCTTAATGGGAAGATAGACTATCATCTTCCTTCCCTCCTTTCCTCCTTTCCTTCTTTCCTTCCTTCCTACCTTCCTTGAACTTGGTAACTGTTACATTCATCTTACCTCTGAAGGGCCTCCTGGCACTAATTTTTTTTTTTTTACTGTTATGTGTTTAATTTAGGTAGATCGATAGAGAGAGTATATTCAGGACTCTTACACTATCCATAAAGTTCTTCCTGGAGCCACCAGTCGTGCTCCCGTGTGGTACCAGGGCTCAAACCCAAGGCTTTTTGTATGGCAGGCAGGATGTGTGCTTTGCTGGACGAATTATTTACCAAGCCTTAGTGCCCACCCCTTTTGAGTACATTTTTATATGTAATTTTTTAATCTTTATTTATTGGATAGAGACAGAAATTGAGAGGGAAGGGGGGAAGATAGAAAGGAAGAGAGACTGAGAGACACCTGCAGTCCTGCTCCATCACTTAAAAAGCTTTGTTCCTACAGGTGGGGGCCAGGGGCTTGAAACCATGTTCACAAGCATTATAACCAAGTGCACCATCTCCCAACCCCCCACCCACCCACCCTCCACCCCTTAATTCTTTAGTGTTGATATTTTTTCCCTTTTATCTCTTGATTTAAATATCTTCACTCTTGGGGGGATTCTCTCACCTCCTAAAATTTTTTATTCCTATTTTCACACAATCTCCTTTCCCCTGCCCCTGCCTTTGTGCTACTGATTTCTAAGATACTGTCTTCAACTCTTTTTTCTTTTTCTTGTTCCATGAAATTCCTTAGCTGTTTCAAGTACCTCCTTATGCATAGATCAGCATTTGGAAGCTCTGACTATAATATAGCCTGGACTTTCTCAAATAAGAAGAATCAAAGCAGAACCTTAACAATATTAGAAATGGGTATGAAATAACCAAATGTCTATTTACTGATATTTAGTTACTTAATGTAAGTAAACATACACATTTTTACTTTTTTTTTGTATTATCTTTATTTACTTATTGGATAGAGACAGCCAGAAATCGAGAGGGAAGGGGGGTAATAAAGAGGGAAAGAGACAGAGAGACAACTGCAACACTGCTTCACCACTTGCAAAACTTTTCCCCTGCAGGTGGGCACTGGGGGCTGGAACCCCGGTCCTTGTGCATTGTTAACAATGTACACTCAACCAGGCAAACCACTGCCTGGGTGCCAATTTTCAAATAAAATTGTGTACAGCCTAATGTACTAATTTATTAACTCTCTTCCTCACCTCATGAGGACTCGTTCAACTCTTCCAATGTATCATGAAAACAGGATCAGGCTCCTGTCTGTCCTTGGAAGAGTTAGTGAGTCATCTGACACAGTTTCTAGAATACAGCATCTTTACTGTGATGTACGAGCTACATCAAATTTTGACTTTTTAATACTTTCCTGATGCCAGAACTGGAACTTAAATCCTGAATGACTAGTCCTTCTTTGCTTAAAATGTCAGTTGTTTCTGACTTAGCTAATAACATAATTCCTTCTAGCTCTGACCAAGATGGATCAGATAAGGTGGGCTCATTGTTCTTAATAGCTGCATAGTATTCCATTGTGTATATGTACCAGAGCTTTCTCAGCCACTCATTTGCTGTTGGGCATCTGGGTTCCTTCCAGGTTTTAGCTATTATGAATTGTGCTGCTACGAACATAGATGTACACATATCTTTTTGGTTGGGCGTTATGGAATCCTTGGGGTATATCCCCAGGAGAGGAATTACTGGGTCATATGGAAGGTCTATTTCTAGCCTTGTGAGAGTTTTCCAGACTGCTCTCCAGAGAGGCTGGACCAATTTACATTCCCACCAGCAGTGTAGAAGGGTTCCTCTGTCCCCACAGCCTCTCCAATATTTGTTGCTGCTGTCCTTTTTGATGTATGCCATTCTCACAGGAGTGAGATGGTATCTCAATGTTCTCTTTATTTGCATTTCTCTGTCAATCAGTGACCTGGAGCAGGTTTTCATATGTTTGTTAGCCTTTTGGATCTCCTCTGAAGTGAAAGTCTTGTTCGTATCCTCTGCCCATTTTTGGATGGGGTCATTTGCTTTTTTGGTGCTAAGTGTGCTGAGTTCTTTGCGTATTTTGGTGATTAGTCTCTTGTCTGAGGTTTGGAATGTGAAGATCTTCTCCCATTCTGTGAAGGGTCTCTTTGTTTGTGTGATATTTTTTTTGGCTGTGCAGAAGCTTTTTAATTTGATGTAGTCCTATTGGTTTGTTTCTGCTTTAGTCTTCCTTGCAATTGGGTTTGTTTCATCAAAGATGTCCTTGAGGTTTAGGTGGGAAAGTGTTTCACCAATGTTTTCCTCTAAGTGTTTGATAGTTTCTGGTCTGACATCCAGGTCTTTGATTCATTTGGAGTTGATTTTTGTTTCTGGTGAGATAAGGTGGTTCAATTTCATTCTTCTGCATGTTACAACCCAGAAAGATAAAGATGAGTATGGGATGATCCCACTCATCAACAGAAGTTGAAGAAGAAGATCTGAAAGCAGGATCTGAATAAATTGAAAGCAGGGCACCAGTGTAAAAACGCTGTGGTGAAGGGGAGGGTGGCCTTTGGGTTTCGTGGTGCAATTGGGGGACCCGGGGGGGCATGGACACAGTCTTTTGGTGGTAAGAATGGTGTTTATGTACATTACTATTAAAGTGTAAACATATAAACCACTATTTAATTAATATGAGAGGGGAAAAATTGATCATATCTCTAGAACTTCTTAAAACACAGAGTTAGTCTTTTTAATACATAGGCTGAGTCTTTGATATGTGGACTCTCTCAAAAGCCTAGACCAGGGAGAACAGAAGCAATCGGTAGCACAGCTATATAGAAGATGCTGGGTATTATACCCCAAACCCTAACAAAGGGACTTTTCAAAGTTAACCCAATCACCAAATAATGTGATGATAATAATAACTATCCATTGTCTTCTTGAACCCTAAGACAACAGGAACCTCACATTTCATTTAGAGCCTACATTTCCCCCAGTCCTGGAACCTTAGGGTGGGGCCCACTTTTCTGCATGCTGCTCTCAATCCAAATCAAATAATATTGCATCCATGGATTGCAATCTAATCAACGCAACGAGTGCCACCACAACATGCTTCACTTCAGACTGTGTCCAGAGACTTCGGGTGTAGAAAGACAACCCTTCAGCTTCATCACTCGGGTGAGACCTTTCCTTTCATAGTATTCTCTAATTCCATTCCAGGTGGTCCACTCCCCAATAAACTCCCCAAACCTAGATATAGTCCACGTCCCCTGAGATAGAGCATAAGTTCACATGTGCCCATAAACTAGTACACAAGAGCATGCAGGGAATAACCCCCAACACCTCATCTGCACTATTCCAGTCTTTAGGTCCATGATTGTTCAACAGTTTGTTTGGCTTTGTATGTCAACTCTCTTTTCAGCCACAAGGTTCCAGATGTCAACAAGATGCTGACCAGACTACCCTGGACAGACGATCCCACCAATGTGTACTGGAGCTCTGCTTCCCCAGAGCCCCACCCTACAAGGGAAAGAGAGAGGCAGACTGGGAGTATGGACTGCCCAGTCAATGTCCATGTTCAGCGGGGAAGCAATTACAGAAGCCAGACCTTCCACCCTCTGCAACCCACAATGACCCTGGATCCATATTCCCAGAGAGATAGAGAGTGGGAAGGCTATCAGTGGAGGGGGTGGGATATGGAGATCGGGTTATGGGAATTGTGGAACTGTACCCCTCTTATTCTATGGTTTTGTTAATGTCTCCTATCTTAAATTTAAAAAGTCAGTTGTTCTGTTGGCTACAGAATTGTGTAGATGATTTTTCACTTACAATTCGGCTTTTGTAATTTCCACAACCCTGGTTTTAGTGCTAAGTGCTATCTAACACTTATAATTGTTAGCTTACATCCACAAAATAACTATTTAAAGCAGTGCTGGCAACCTATAAACATCTCACAATCAAACAATACAAAAGAAGAATCAGGGGACACCCACCCAAGGACAGCAAAGGAGCATTGACTGAGGTAGTTTTAGTTTATTGTGTCTGCCCAAACAACACTTGCTAGTTTTAAACAAGCCATTAAGAGGTCACTTTGGATTATGGTGTATTCTATAAGAACTCTAAGGTACAATAACTCTTTATTTTTCTGGAGACTGTTTTTAGGGAAAACTCACACTAAGTTAGATTAATCTTGGTAAATGCAAATGGATCTTAAACCAGTGTAATTCTTTCCAGAACTCTGCCCCACACCAGATTATGGGTCTAATTGTAACCTGACACAGTCACAGCTAAACACCCCATAGGCATCTCCATACTCAAAAAGTCCAGCCCATTAACTTGTCTCTAATTAACCTGTCTTTTCTCTCTTACTGAAAGTAACCACCACCTAAAATAGTGAACAGGTCAGGATTCTGGGATTATTCCTAGCCTAGTGTTGTTTGACTTCAAGGTATTTACTCATTAAACAGCGTGTCTTGAGGATCCCATCTGTTCTGAGTTATGTGTGTTAAGTGTGAGGAATACATCACTCAAAAAAAAAAAAAAAGACCCATGTTCTTATGGGGGAAGTAGAGGCAGAATTTTAAAATGCCGTGGATGTATATTCGAAGGGTCACAGAGAGAGCTCATTGGGTAGAGTAAGTGCCTTGCCATGCATGGGACTCAGGTTTGAGCCCTGGCTCCTCATGTGAGGTCTGTGTGAATGACCTGTGGTGTAGGTTTCAGGCCTGGGACCTTGCATATGGTAACACACATACTCGCCTGGATCTGACATTTGACTTTTATGTGAACTGTTTTCAGGCAACATTTCAGGGCACTAACAGGAGAACAAGGCAATTTGATTTATTTGTATGATATGTTTGCTTGTATTTAGACTGTGTTAGTAAAGAAGGGATGCAGGTGGGAACATGCAGAGAGATGGGGAGAAGCTGTTTTCATAGTTTAGGCAGAATGAAGGAACTAGAGAAATGATGGAGACACGTGGCTAGGTGTGAGATGTATTTGGGAAATAAAGCTTCCAAGCCAGCTGACTATTTGACTAGAAGTACAGGACAGTGAAGAATAAAGAACAATGTCTATATGTATACATATGTTACTACTGTGTAGATAAATATGGTATTTATGAAACAACTGGATGAGGGGTGTGTAACCGGTCTTCAGATGAGATACAGCATTATGTTCTGAGCTTTAAATAATTAAAGTCTTTGATGTTTATTAAGTGCCCAGTGGAAAAGCCCTATAGGTAACATAGTAGTACTGTTCTTAGAAGGAGCTATGCATGTGTCCTGATGTGTAATAATAGGCACTTCTGGGGTAGGGTGGTGGTATATCCAGTTGAGCATGCTGTCATGTGTAAGGACCTGGGTCTGAGTTTCTGCTCCCCATCTGCAGGGGGTAAGCTTCATGAGCAGTGAAGCAGCGCTGCAGGTGTTTCTTTCTCTCTCTCTCTAACTCCCATTTGCCTTTCAATTTCTCTCTGTTATAACACATAAAATAGGAAAAGAGAGAGAGAGAGAGGGAGAGGAAGAAAATGGTCACCAGGAGTGGTGGATTCATAACGCTGGCACTGAGAACTAGCGATAACCCTGATGGTGAATAAAGAATATATATGCCAATGTAAATAGTGCTATATATATATATATATATATATATATATATATATATATATATATATTCAGGGTTATTGCTGGGGCTCTGTGCTTGCACTATGAATCCACTGCTCCTGGTGGCCATTTTTTCCCCATTTTGTTGTTGTTGTTTTTGTTGGATAGGACAGAGAGAAATCAAGAGAGGAGGGGAAGACAGAAAGAGGGAGAGAAAGATAGACACCTGCAGACCTGCTTTACCACTTGTGAAGTGACCCTCCTGCTGGTGGGGAGCCAGGAGCTTGAACCAGGACCCTTATACCAGTCCTTGCACTTCATGACATATACGTTTAACCTGGTGTGCCACTGTAAAAATATTTTTCATAATAATAATAGGCACTACTAATTCCTTAACTACAGAACTGAGGATGTGAGATGAAGAACTGTGCCTGTAATCACAACTGATAGACCTCCTAGCATGGAAACCCAGATTAACTGGTCTGGTTCATGCTCTAAGTCATTGTAGCAAATAACCCCTCAGAGGTTTGAGAAATGCTATTGGTGTTTAAAACTAATTGACTAGTTAAGAATATTTATTTATTTAAGACAGAGATAAGTTAAGAGGAAAGAGAGAGAGAGAGATAGAAAGAGAGAGAGGGAGAGAGAGAGAGAGAGACCTAAGCACTGTCTCACTGCTTGTGAAGCTTTCTGGTGTCTTGAACCAGGTACCTGTGCACTGCAATATATGTGCTCAACATACTGCTCAGTCTCATTGGTTGGAAACTTTATTAAGATAGATAGATAAACAGACTGACAGATAGACAGTCACAGAAAAACGTTTGCAAGAGGAGGCTGGGACATGAGAGTATTTTGCAGAAAACAGAGAAATTTTACATATGTATCAATAACTGTATTGAATGTAAATCGTTAATCCCCCAATATTAAAAAGAAAAGTGATTATAAGACCTAGATCTAAGATAAGCCAACATTTAGAAGTTGAACAGAAAAAGAACCTCAGAACTGAAAGAGAGCTTTTCAGAAGATAGGAAGGAATGATGAAGATCTGGGAATCCTAGCAAACAAGAAAAAAAAAATACTCCAAAAAAAAAAAAAAAAAGAAAGAAAGAAAGATAATGACCAATTGTTTCCCATATAAGAAGAACTGGAAAGGGATCAATGAATTTGGATACATTACTCAATACTGTAAACACACCATCAGCAGAATGGTAACATATTTAAGAAAAGAGAGAAGAGGCGTAGAAATAAGTTTTAGAAAGGGTTGTTTGACAGTAAGTACAGTATTCATCCTTATGAGGGGGCAGGGAACTGGGCTGGTGTGGGAGACCTTTCTTGTTGCCTTCTCACTGACTAGTGCTCCTGTTGTTACCATTTAGTTATCTGGTGCTGCATAATCCAAAACTTAGTGGCTTTGAACAAAACCTTCCCATTGCCTCCCATAGTTTCTGAGGGACAGGATTTTTACAGTGCACTGTCAAATGGTAAAAAAATATTTCAGCACAGGGTTCTTTCAGAGAGCTGAAGTTCAATGTCAACAGGGGTTACAGTCATCTGAAGGTTGGGCTGTGCCATTTCTAAATGACCTGCCAAATAGCTGGAAACTAATTCCTCTTTACATCCATATCACCAAAGGGCTAACTCCAGTTGTCTTCACAATAAAAGATCAGGGCAGAGACTGCAAAGTCTTAGAAGACCCAGCTTTGTGAAGGACACAGAGTCATCCCTGCTTCTGTGACTAACAGTCACAGAGCCCAGCCTAACTCAGGTTAAGAGAAGATCACAAAAGGACACAAATAGCAGGAGCCGACAATTACTAGGATCATCTGACTTCATCATGCCCTATGAAACAACTATTAGTAAGAACTATGTACTCAGCTGAAAATACTCAGCCATCTAGTCTGTCCTGCATCTGCAGGAGTTCATGATACTGAACAGGAAAGCCTGAGGACTAATCAACTAAAATACTTCTCCCTGACTGTTGTCCTTCCCTTCTCCCTCTCTGGAACTTGAAGATGCTGTTTGGAGGAGGAACCTGCACGTCATCACAGCAGATGATGCATGCTAAAGATGGCTCCGGAATGCCTCCCTTTCCCAGCGAACAAGTATTCTATCTGTGAGACTTTGAGACTTAGCTCAAGTGAACCTGTTCTGTCAAGTGATTGGCCCAGGTTTAAGACTGGCCCCCGGGGGGATCGGGCGGTGGCGCAGTGGGTTAAGCGCATGTGGCGCAAAGCGCAGGGACCGGCGTAAGGATCCCAGTTCGAGCCCCTGGCTCCCCACCTGCAGGGGAGTCGCTTCACAGGCGGTGAAGCAGGTCTGCAGGTGTCTATCTTTCTCTCCCCTTCTCTGTCTTCCCCTCCTCTCTCCATTTCTCTCTGTCCTATCCAACAACGAATTGTGTCAAAAGGGGGAAAAAATGGCCTCCAGGAGTGGTGGATTCATGGTGCAGGCACCGAGCCCAGCAATAACCCTGGAGGAGGAGAAAAAAAAAAAAAAGACTGGCCCCCACCTCACTGGAAGAAATTTTGGCGCTGTAGTGTCTTCTCTTCTGTCTATCCATCCGTCCATCCATCCATCCATCCATCCATCCATCCATCTTTGTCTATATGAAAAAGTTAACCCAGATTGGTGAAGCCCTGGTGACACCAAAAAGTCAAGTAAGGATGCCTCTCCCAGGAACATCACAGATGTTTCATCCCCTCTTAAATATCTTTGAACTTAAGGCATTGTATCACATGGTAATTTTTTAAAACTGTTTCTTTTTTAATTATCTTTATTTATTTATTGGTTAGAGACAGCCAGAAATTGAGAGGGAGGAAAGGGACAGAGAGGGAGAAAGACAGAGACACCTGAAGCCCTGCTTCACCACTTGTGAAGTTTTTCCCCTTCCAGGTGGGGACCAGGGGCTTGAACTCGGGTCCTTGTATATTGTAAGATGTGCACTCAACCAGGTGCACCACCACCTGGCTCCCATGGTAATTTTTTGGTATGGATTCCTTTGTAGTTCTGTTATTCCTGTACTAGACTATACAACCTCTGAAGGTAGAAATAATATCTGAGTCATATCTGTGTGTCTGTATTAGCAGGACTTTGCACATGGTAAGCACTCTCTAAATACCTGTTGGGTGTACGAGGAGTTCTAGTTCATATCTATCTGGAAGATAGCTGAGGGTTAACACAATCCATCTCTGGCAGGCTGATCCATCCCTGTACCAGTGTGCCGAGGGCTCATTATGAAGGACAATGCTCTGTAATGAAGTCTTCTTGCATATCTTTGGTAATAATCATCATAGAGGGAGAAAATGAGCATCTCTCTGTAATATTTATATTTCCTAGCAGCAAAGACATTCTCTTCTGTAATTCTGCCTGTAAAAGCAGCAAGGAAGCCAAGAATATACAAGTTCTCCATGGCAACTGGGTCACAGCAGCACTCAGCCTGGGCCAGGGCTTTGGATAAAGGGAACGGGAGGAGATGATTTTCCAGCTGCAGGGACTGTGTACTGCAGTGGGGTTCACACAGAACAGTCTCTCCCCATGAAAACCCATAGCTCACAGCACCCAAGATCCATGCATCACCTCTACAGAGGAAGTAGCAATGGAGACACAGCCCCATCTGCCCATCCCAACTACTCAAAGCGATGCAGTGAGAGCTCAGACCCAGCAAATCAATAGACCTCAAGCTGATGAACTGTTTCCACAGGTGTTTTTTTTTTTCCCCAAATGCTTCTTGGGTTTTGAATATTAACCCCCAAAGGAGATTTTATCCTCCCTCCCCAAATCACTATGCATCTTTAGACCCACAGATCATTTCACTCAACTTCAGGCAAGAGAGCTCTGTTCACTGAAAGGGGACTCAGATTAAGCATCTGGTTAGAAAGAACAGCTGTTTAATGCAAGGCTGTTTCATGCAGCTGTTTAATGAAATCCTCCCATTCAAATCAGTCAACCCCTCATTCAAGGACAGGAGATGCCAAGCAGCAGAGGCCATGTGAATAGCCTCTGGCAAAGTCTTTTCCAGGAGCAGTGTCCCTAGCAAATGCAAGGCATTCAGGGAAATCCAGGCCAAAGGGAAGCAACTCAAAGGTGGGAAAGAGCCTTGAAAAAGTTCAGGACACAGAGCCTCAATGCTTTAGGGTTCTCCCTTATAAGGAAGGTCTATTTTGAAGTATGGCAGCTTCATAACCCATGCAGATTCAATGGTTGTCATTACTGGAACTCAAGTAGCTCAGGGACACATCTCACTTCTTGCTGGTGCCTCTCTGACAGACTTGATAAGGACTGCCGTGCCCAGCACAAAGCTAAGACATTGGCACAAAACCTACATTCATAGTCTCATACCACATTTAAGAAAGACAGTCTGACAATCATAATTGGGTATGAAAATCCATGTATGTTTAGGGGCAGGAGTCTTCTGATAATGAAGAAGGTCTTCCTATCTTTCTTTTCTCTCTTTCTTCTTTGTTTCTTTGTTTGTTTGTTTGTTTCTTTCTTTCATCACCAGGTTTACCAAAGGGGCTTGGTGCTTTCACTAAAAATCCACAGATTCTGGCGGATATATATATATATATATTATATGTATATATATCTCCCATTGTTGTTGCTAATGTAGTAGTTGCTGGATAGGACAGAGAAAAATTGAGAAAGGAGAGGAAGACAGACAGGGGGAGAGGAAGATAGACACCTGAAGACCTGCCTCACCACTTGTCAAGCGACCCCCCCCCCCACCATCACACTTTAGCCTGGTGCACTACCACCTGGCTCCCAGTTACTTCTTTCTTCCACCTTCACCAAAGCCATGATTTATAGCACTGCATCATATTTACAAAGAGGGTTTGCATTTCATAGAGGTAGAGATTCAGAACAGACAGCCACCAGCCCGCATCCCTTAAAGGCATCAACAGTGGTCTCTGCAAACCAATGCAAATTAATTACCAGGAGCCCCCAGTGTGCTCACTGGGCTTCACATTCAAGGCTAATTTATCCTGGAACAAGGAAGGATGGACAGATGAGATAGATAACATGGATCATGAGACTGCCCATACTTTTGGGAAGAGACAACCAGCCTACATTTTGCATCAGGCAGACATAATGTGCGGGAGCAATCACATTCATAAAATCATTAGAGATGGAAAACGACCAATTAGGTCAGGTAGTCTGCCTTCTGTATTTGCAGCTTTGCTGCCCTATGTCAATCCCTTGGCCCAGTTTTTGCTGTGTTTATCATTTTCAGGAAGGAAGCACCAGAGCAGAATGCATTTTTAGAGCCAGTGGTCAAGAGGAGACAGAATTAAGAGTTGGACCTCTTCACATAAGAGGAACCATTCAGGAGTGTGAGAAAGCATCAGGCCAGTTCTCAGTGTCACTGTGGCTCGTCCTTGTCACTCTTCACTTGCTACATGTGCTCAGCAGCAATAGACTTTCACCCTAGTGCTAAGGATAAAAATGGGACTCTTGGGGCCAGGTGGTGGCACACCTGGTAGAGTGTACATGTTACCAGGCTCAATGACCCAGGTTTGAGCCTCTGATCCCCACCTGCAGAGGGCACACTTCATGAGCAGTGAAGCTGGTCTGCAGGTATGTAGCTTTCTCTCTCTCCTCTTCCCCTGTCAATTTTTCTTTGTCCACTCTAATACAAAAAGAAATTTTTTAAAAAAAGAAGGTGATGGCTGCTAGGAGCAGTGGATTCTTAGTCCTGGCACTGAGCCTAAGAGATAACCTTGTTGGGGGGGGGAGGAAAAAACAAAACAAAACACTGAAAGAAATGGGAGGCTCAGACATACAAGTCCTATATTTTACCAGCTGAGCTATATCCTTGTTGATTTAACCCTTTTCATGCTCAGTTCCTCACCACTGTGAACCTCAGCCTGTTTTACTGGAACCAGGGCGTGTATCTAGATCTTTTGAGCCAGTCTTCCATTTAGTAATCACAGGGAAATGGCACCTCAATTCTGTAACCCAGCTGCTTTAGCGAATGTGCGATCCTGAACACACAGTGTTGGTTCTCCTTGGTGCCCAACCCTACTCTGGCTTAGTCCTAGGGAACCTGCCAAATCTCCTCTCCTTCTACTTGTGGTGCTGCTTTTCCAATCTCTACACTGCTGGTTCAGTCCAGCAGCCCTGGACTACTAGAGGGACTTCTTATTCCCTTCCCTCCATCTACTCTGGAGGTTCCAGTCCAAGTCTGAGAAGAATTCTTCAGGTGAAGACATGGGATGGTGAGGAGGTGCTCATGTGAAAACCCAGATCTCAGAGTCAGCGTAGGTCCCAGTACTTCTCCTACTACTTAGACCATACTCATTTGACTAAGTTACTTAGAGATTTAATAATTAAAAAGTGTTACTTAGAGGGATTTCATAATCATTATTATATGTGCAACTACAGAGTAACGTAGAGAAATATATTGAGTCTGGGCAGTGGCTCACTGTAGGGAGTGGAAGCAATACAAGTGTTGGTCTTAGTCTTTCTCTCTTTCTTTTTAGTTTCTCTGTTACTATCCAAAATAAAGAAGCACATTAACTTCCCATTACAAGCTGATTTGTGCCCCTTGTACAAATCTATGTGTCAAATCCCTAACTCTAATACCTCAGGAGGGAGAGGGAGAGGCAGAATAGAATTGTAGAGTTCTGGTTACATTATGGAAATTGTACCCATATGTCAATGGCTACACTGTAAACCATCAGCTTCCCTAATTAAAAAAAAAAAAAAACAATCACACACACACACATGCACAAAGAATTTAGTTTTGCTGTTGTATACCAAAGTTGGTTGTTTCTTTTTGTTCCTATTCCACTGGTGAATACAGCATAGTGTGTGTACTCTGTACCTTAATGATGAGTTCCACTGTTCCTACATATGGCTGCAGTAGATAAAACAGTCTTGTGAAAGTCTTCTGTGAACATATTCCACACAGCAGTGATGATTCTGTTATCGACCACTGTTTAACCTCCAATGAAAACCTTCAGACACTGCCACTTTCCAAAATGGTTGCCTAATTCACACTCTTAGCAATGACTGTCATTCAATGTTTCATTTGTTTTATATCCACATCAGTACTTCATATTGTCAGTTCTGTTGATTTGAGCCACTGATAGAGACAGAGACTCTCACCAGGCCCAGCAGGTGGCTCACTCAATAGAGTAAACACATCTCAATGCAGAGACTCAGGTTCTGGCCCTGGGCTATCACCTGGGAATGCCTTTGGAGGGGAAGCTTCAAAAACAGTGGAGCTATACTGTAGTATCCCCCCTCCCCCATGTCTTTCTCTATCCCTCTCTCTCTGTTCCATCTTCCTTCCATCTAGAAAAAAAAATGGCCACCGGAAGCAACAGATTCTGGTAGGCACCTAAGCCTGATATTAACCCCGGTGGCAAAATACAAATAATTCAGCTCATCAGAGATGATCCTTAAAATTCATACTACATTGAAAGAGATTTCCTCTTTTCTCTCTCTCTTTCTCTCTTTTCTCTCTCTCTCTCTCTCTCTCTCTCTCTCTCTGTTTTTTAATGTATCATGAGATTCCTTCTGTAGTTCCAGTTCTGTGGTGGTGTGGGGATCAGGGATCCGAAGGAGGACCTCCTAGACCAAGCTTTGATTCACAATGGTTCCAGTCTCACCCTGGCTTTAGTCAACAGGGAGGCCAGCAAAGGGAAGTAAGGAATAAGACTATTACATTATTTTTTAAAAAATAAACCATTTTAAATCTTAAAAAATATTTTTAAAACTGCATTTTTAGAGTTCTTTTGAGAATGATTCGGTGCCCAAATAAATTTAGCATGTGCTATAGTCTCTTTTCTCTTCCCGGGTGTCTGCAAGTTACATTACCCCATTCAAACCTCAGCATAATTCTGCAGTGGTGAACACATTTAGTTCTATTCAAACCCCTGCTGTCTCCCAAGCTCATTTGTCTGGACATCCTATTTTAAATATCATCTATCAATTTCCTTTTCACAAAACGTATTTTGGGAAATGTTGGTATAAAGCTTTGATGAAAGTTTACAGTCAGCTTTCCTGACTTCATTCAGTTTTGCAAACTCTAGCCAAAGGGAGTCTGGGTAAGAAACATTTTGTTTTGTTTTGTTTTTGTTTTTGAAGAGATTAATATTTGGGTGACAACTTGTTCATTTTTTTTTTTCTTATTCAAAAGCCCACTGGACAGAGGCCAAGTCTAATTCATTGCTTATGAAATTTCAACACATATTATTGGTACTTAGTAAACATTAATTATTAGTGGTGGATGAATAAATGATAATGGTATAATAATGATCACGATAATGCTGTATTTTCAATTTTGCCATAAACCAAAACATCTCAGAGAAATCTTGAGACAGCCTGTAAAACCCAAACACAGCTGGGTTCTCTCTTCATCAATGGGAATTTTTGATTTTTTACCCTGCAATGAGTAACAGTTGCTACACAGAGAAAAACAGGTTGTATTGGGTCAATGAGTCTGTTGCTCATGTGTTTAGATATAAATCCAAATGCCAGAACTTGTTTTTTTTTTTCCACTAGGATTATTATTACTGGGGCTTGGTGCCTGCACTATGAATCCACTGCTCTTGGCAGCCATCTTTTTTATCCATTGTTGTTGTTGTTGCTTTTATTGTTATTGCTGTTGTTGTTGTAGTTAGGACAGAGAAATGGAAAGAGGAGGGGAAGACAGAGGGGGAAGAGAAAGACAGACACTCGCAGACCTATATCACTGCTTGTGAAGCGACCCCCCTGCAGGTGGGGAGTCAGGGGCTTGAACTGGGATCCTTGTGCAGGTTCTTGTGCTTCACACAATGTGAGCTTACCTGGGTATGTTACCATCTACCCCACCCCACCCACACACATACACCAGGACTTTTGAAAGTACTGTTGTAGTGGTCAACATCATGGCTGCCTTTTTAGGATTGCCCCCCAGTCCAGGTATGATCTACATTTCCTTCCAGGTCTTCCATGATGGAAGACCTCCCAGGCCTGAACCATCGTGTGTGCCTCTCCCATAGACACACAGGGCCATCCCTCTTCCATTCATTCATCTGTCTGTAGCAAACAATCTTACAGAAACAACTGCCATTAGACCCTTGACCAGAAAGGTGTTAGGCAACTGTGAGCAGCAAAGGTGGCCCCTGTCTTTATAGAGGTTACCATTTTTTGTTTGTTTTTTGCAGGTCTGCTTTATTATTCACTTTTTCATGGCCAGGGAACTTTCTAGACTTCCCTTTCCCTTCCCATTGACTGTTAGTTCCTCTTAAAAGTAAGCACTTTGGGGCCAACAAAACAGCTCACTTGGCTAGTGTGTTGTTTTGCCATGTTTGTGACCCATGTTAGGTTAGAGTCCAGCCCCCCACCACACTTTAGTGCTGTGGTTCTCTTCTCTCTCCCCCTTTCCCTCTCCCTCTCTCTCTCTCTTTCTCTTTCTCTCTCTCTCTCTCCCACTGCCTCTAAAGGAAATAATAAAGTTAGTTCTTCTGTGAAAGTTGAGATAGAAACAGAGAAGGAGAGATTGCTAGGAGAGCTACCACAACACTTCTCCATCATTCATAGGGCTTTCCCAAGTGCTTCATGTAGTGCTACCATGTAGTATCTGGGGCTCAATGCCAAGTACTTGGATGCTTGTGCTTGGTAAAGTCTGTGTTCTACTAAGTGATTTACCTTCTGGTTCCAGAATGTTAAATGATGATCGGGTTTTGTTTTGTTTTGGTCATTTCCTGAACTTTACTACTTTGAACTGAAATATGAGGCAGGGACCCAGGTTCAAACCCCACGTCCCCACCTGCAGAAGGGAAGCTTCATGAGCTGTGAAGCAGCTATAGATCTGTCTCTTTTTCTCTCCTGCCTCTTTCTCTCTTTCACACTCCTTCTCTCTCTCCCTTTCTCTATCTGCCCTTCTCAATTTCTCTGACTCTATCCAAAATAAACAAATGCAAATGTTTAAAAACAATTAAAGAAGAAATAAAAAGCTAGACAGATAATCAGAGATAGATAGATAGATAGATAGATATGAGATAGATTGATAAAATCCACAGCACCAAAACTCTCAATATGATGGGGACTAGTCTTGCACAAGGTAATGCAATGCACTTTCTAGGTGAGCTATTCTGTTGACTCCAAACCAATCATTTAAAGAGAAAGTAGAGACAGTGTCCTTCTTCTGATCAAAACCTCACCGCCAATTTCATACTATACTTAGCATAAAAGCCAAGTCCCTACACAGTTTCACTCATAGGTCTATTCTCATACTTCTTTCTTATCTTTTGGATGTAATGGTCTCCTCACTTGCTTCCAAGCACAATCTCTGCTCAGGCTCCCATGCCATGCCTTCTGTTGGATCTCTCTGTCTTCAAATAACTACCTGGGGCACCAACTCAGCTCATTCAGATCTCTCCTCAGGGATCTGACCTTCTCTGGCCATCATTGTGGTACCTATACTCTTTCCCTTCTGTTCTATTTTTAATCATAGCTTAGGTCACAACCTGCAATTATTTCATGGACTGAACTGACTCATTCAATAGTTTATTCCTTTATTTAACAAATACGCATTTAGCTTCAACTTCAAGTGAAGGCTTTCTTCTTCTAGTGGCTTGGGTTGCACCAATATTCAAAATACAAAGACCCTGAAAACTAGAAGCCTACCTTGTATCAGAACAAGAGAGATCACAATTATCTTAAATATAAGAGAGTAATATGCTGGGGGCAGTAGGTCTGGCAAAATATGGCTGTGAGACATATAAGCTAGGAATACAGTGAGACAGAGACACAACCAAGGAGAGAAGACAATGGTCAGAGGAAACAGCAGAGCCAACTGTATGCTCAGGAATCTCCAGATAGCCTATCAGGAGACAGGAGGAGATGAGTATAGACAGGTGATGGCCAAGTCATTTGGGTCCTGAGGCCATCAAAACGATCATAACCTTTGCTCTCAGGGTGAAGGGTTCTGTGGAGAGTTCTGCACAGACAGGGCCACATGTCAATTTAAAAAGATTCCTAGGGCTGGGCAGTGGCACACCCAGCTGAGTGCACACATTACCATGTTCAAGGAGCCAGGTTCGAACCCCTGACCCCCACCTGCACAAAGAATGCTTTACAAATGGCAAAGCAGGTCTGAAGATGTCTTTTTTTTTTTTTTTTTTTGCTCTCCCTCTCTATCTCCCCCCTCCGCTCTCAATTTCTCTCTAGCTTATCAAAATTAAAAAAAAAAAAAAAAAAGGCCACTGGGAGCAGAGAGTTCATACTGCCAGCATGGATAACCCCAGTAATATCCGTGATGGCAATAAATTTTACAAATAAATAAATAAATGAATGAATGAATAAATAGAGTCCCACTGATGTGGAGGAAACTGAATGTCAAACAGAATAACAGAAGCTCACTGACAACTTTGAGAAGGGAGATGATAAAAACTTACACTAAAGCGGCACAGGGAGCTGCAGTGAGAGACTTTCAGATACGGGATCTATTATAAAGGTAAAATACGCAGAAATGGTTGATGCCATGGGTGTAGGATGGGGAAGAAAGAAGAGCCAAAGACCACTCCATGCTTTTGTTTGTGTTTTTAATCTGAAACCTTGAAAGAATTTTTTTTTAAGATGAGGAAGAATAAAAGAATACAAAGTGAGACGGGGCCAGGAAAAAAAAATCAAGTTTTATTGGGGATATATGCAGTTGGAGATGACAATTTGAATTGCAAGTCAAAATGTCAAGTAGGCAGTTAGCTGTGGCATAAACACACTTGGATGAAAGCAGTGGACATCTTCACATAAATAACGTGCACCGACAACTGCCTGAATCTATATTTCGCCTTCTGCTCCAGTTTGAGGGTAGGGACTGTAGTTCTGTATTGTCCCAGCGCTAATTTCTATAATAAGCCTGCATGTAACCATTACTCAATAACTAACTCTGTCACCAGGGTTATCATTGCAGGTGAAGCAGAACAAGGAGTCTAGAGGTCCCCCTTGGAACTCTCCTGGTCAGGTCACAGATTAATGTAGCAGTGAAGAATCACAAAGACGGGGCTGGGTGGCATACCTGGCAAAGTACAGCCATCACCATACATAAGGACCTGGGTTTGAGCCCCTGGTCACAACCTGCAAGGAGGGGGGCGCTTCACAGGTGGTGAAGCAGGTCTGCAGGTGTCTATATTTTACTCTCCCTAATTTCTTTCTGTCCTATCAAGTGAAATAGAATCACAAAAACTCCATCATATTTCAGGCCAAGGCAGTGTTGGGTTTGCTGCTTGCATGACAACACTGCCATTCCCAGCATCCACTCTCTCTCTTCCTCTTCCTCTCCTCTTGGTAGCAATGAGAGAGAGATAAAGAGGCAAACAGCAAGGGCGGCAGAGAGAGCCAGAGCAGGAGAGGCAGCACTGATCCACTGCTTGTTCAATTTACTTCCTTCAGGTGGGGACTGTGGGTTTGGGCCCAGGTTTCTATGCATGGTAACCATGGTAATGTGTGCACTCCAGTGGGTAAGCCATCACTTGACCCTGCTCAATAACTAAAGTGACTTGACTGAATGATGCACAGTACCTGGTGAATATGAACAGGTATTCAATAAAGACCAGCTGTTCAATAAATAGTAGATGGTTGAATGACAGCTCAAACATGATCTAATAAAGAACTGGATTGATTACCTGTCCTATGGACCAGAGTTGGGAACAAAAAGCTACAGAGTATCATGCTTTTATCTTGCTTTTTTTTTCTTTGAAAAGTGAGTCTGAGGGTATAGTCTATGAGTAGGCATCAGTTTACACTCTGCAGCAGCAGACCCATGGGATTGATGATCATGCCACAACCAGCCCGCTTGGTACAGAGGCACAAAAAAAGAGCTGGGACAATGGAAGGGGTGAAGATGAGAATAACAAGTATCAACTCCTTCCTCCTAGCCAGCGCTCAGAGAGATCTTCTTCCCTTATGGACAAAGAAGAAATATGTGAACGTTTTCCTATAGGGAATATGGTTTCTGCACTAACTCTCTAGGGTGCAAGATAAATATTCTAGAAGCACAGCAATGTCTATTCCTATGACTAGTCTCTCTGTTTTTGAAAGCAAAAGGCTTTCACCTTCTTCCTTGTCCCTGTCTCTTTGTAGCTTTTGTTTTCTTCTCCCTGTTCCTCCCTGCTTTGCTGCTTCCTTTTTCCTCTCCTTCCTGCACTCCCCTTTTCTTTGTTCATAAAGCTCTCCACCTACCCCTCTCCCTCCCCCCCAAAAAAAAGAAAAGTGAAAAGGGAAGGAAAAGACACACATGGGATCCCACTGAGAGAGAATTGAAGAAAAAGAATTGCCAATTGTGAAGAGCCTTCCTCTCTTTTTATTGCCATGGTTTGTACTTGCCCATGTGAAATCTTAAAAAGAAACACGAACATTAATAATACATAGTTTGCTTTGCTCAATTCAATTTTACCCTGATCCAAAGGGCTTGGGATGCAAGGCATAGGAGTGTGTTTATCCCATGCTTCACAAATAACAGGATGATTGCTCTTACCCAGTTCCTATATGCCTCTTGTCTCATCTATTTTGTTTTCCTGGTGCAAAACAATTTCAGCTGCTTGTGGGAGCACTGGTAACCTCAGTTTAAGGTTCCTAAGCTCAGTGTCCCAGCTGTTACCAGCTGTGCTCCCAGCAAGTAGCCCTCCCCTGCCTGGCAAGGCCCTTGGCTGCCTGCCAGGCCTCCTGACTTGTCAACCCACTTTACCTTAGCTTGTATGGTCACTTTGGACCCTAGGAAGTTATTCTGCCTGTTGCCAGCTTCCTTTCTGATGCACGAAATTGTTCTCAGCTGTGTTTTACAGATGCAAGAAAGAAGAATAGGAGTTCACATAGGCTGGATGTGCCTTCTCATATAGCCGCAAATGACGCACAGTCCCACGAGCTTTGACTGATAATAAAACTTCAACAATTATGGGGCCAGGTGGTGGCGCACCTGGTTGAGCGCACATGTTACAGTGTGCAAGGACCCAGGTCTGAGCCCCTGGTCCCCACCTGCAGGGGGAAAGCTTCACAAGCGGTGAAACAGTGCTGCAGGTGTCTCTCTGTGTCTCTCACTCTGTTACCCCCTTCCCTCTCAATTTCTGACTTTCTCTATCCAACAAATAAAGATAAAAAAAAAGTTAAAAAAAGAATTACAAAATGTCATGACATACTTAAAAAAAATTCAACAATTATTTCTTTAAAAACAAGATGGATTTCTTTAAAAACAAGTGGCCTGAGATTGGGCCATTAAGATGGCCCAATGGATAAAGCATTGGGTTCTCAAGCATGAGGCCTTAGTTTAAGCCCCAACATTGACTGTGCTACAGTGATGCTCTGCCTCTCTCTCTCTCTCTTTCCCCTTCTCCTTCCCTCCATTTTGCTCATTAATAAATAATATTTTAAAAATTACTTAAAAAAACATGCTTCCTTTTTAAGTAGTTTTCATGGTGTTGGGAATTTGGGGAAAAGTATAAAAATACTTTGTTTCTTTATATAGACTGAGTCCAAATAAAAATAATCTTAGTGTATTTATTTTTCTTTTTGACAGCAGAAGAAAAGTATATATATACATGTATACATATAAATATATATATATATATTCCTCTTTATCTGATATTTCCCTTTCTGTTTCCCCCCCCCCATCAATGCCAGTAGAACCCTAAGAATTCTTTAAAAAGGGTTCTAACTAAAGAACAAATATTCTTGTTCTTCTTTTATGAGCATGTGTTGAGGAAACAGCCCTCCCTCTGCTTCTAGACAAACACTAGACCAGGAGGTGTCTCTGGAGAGTGGAACATGTGTCTTTGTCTCTGAGCATTCCAGAGACCTAGGAAGCTTGAGATTGCCTTAGGGACCTTATCAAACCACACACACTTTGAGGATGAAGCTCAAACACTACAGGGAACATATTCCTGCTAAAAGGGATTTCCTCTCTCAACACTCAAGTGGATATGGATTTGTTTTTATTTTATTTTGTTAATTTTTTTCCCTTTACTAGGGATTGATGCTTTACATTCAATAGTAAATACAATAGTTGTACATGCATAACATTTCTCAGTTTTCCACATAACAATACAATCCCCACTAGGCCCTCTGTCATCCTTTTCTAGGACCTTACTCCACCCCCCACCACCAACTACCCCAGAGTCTTTTACTTTGGTGCAATACAACAACTCCAGTCCAGGTTCTGTTTAGTGTTTTCTCTTCTGATCTTGTTCTTCAACTTCTGCCTGTGAGTGAGATCATCCCATATTCATCCTTCTGTTTCTGACTTTGGGAGACTTTTCTCAAAGTCCTACAACACTGTTACTTTCTGAATTTCTCATCTTTGCATTTTTGTTTACTGTTCAAGTATCATTTAGCTGGTTCCCATCTACTCTATTTCTTCTGCTCTATCCCATCTTGTTCCATTTCTTTCAACAAGCCTTGCCAGAGCATGCATCCAAGAGGACTCAGTCTATGACTTTTGCAAGTTCTCATGTCAATAGCTATGACCTGGGCAATACTATGGAAGTGAATGACTGTCCTAAAGCCACAAGGACATCAAATGGAATATTAACGTTTTAAGAGAGACTCACAAAGTACGCTCTGAGGATTAAGGAGGAGGTTGCTGAAATGGCTGCAGGTAAACTGCTCAAGGATGTTAGAATACATATTTCTATTCAGAAGCCAAAGACGCACACAGGTACCTTTACTCCAGGAGGGCATGGATCAAATTATAGGGTGATTGTCTTCCTACAGAATAGGCCCCGGTGACTTGAAGTTTCTGTACATTTCACAAGGACACACTCATCCATGATTTTGAAGCTTTTTTATTTAGGATAAGTACAGTGAGACCTGATGGGAGTAAAAGTTCTAAGCGAATGGTTAAGTCAAGCCACCATAACTGTGTCCTTTTATTGGCTTTTTTTACAGAACTTTCCTGACCCTTATTTTGTCCTAGGTGCTAAGGGAGAGTCAGGAAAATCCCAAGACAGTAGATGTCTCTAGGGAGTATTGATCAAAGTTGATCTGAGTGTTCCTCCCAGTCCTAGCCCCGAGACAGTACCTGTCATGCTCCTCTGTAGAGTGGCAGAGGGACCTGAGGTCTCTCCTTCTTAGACCCCATGATGACAGAACTAATGAATGTGGAAGTGCTCTCAGGGGAGAAAGTGCCTGAAGGGTAAAAACCTAATTGCAATCAGGTCAGGAAACACGTCAGAACATGCTGGTGATAAGCATAGTTCCTACAGTGTGCTTTTGTTTGCAACAGTACTTCTGAGAAGTATATTTTGGTGACGCTTCACAGTTTCCTGAAAATTCTTCTTAGTGTTTCATGAATGTTTTATTTATTTATTATTTTATTCAGGGAATGATTTAGTTTCCCCTGAGACTGCTGTCTTTTCCTTTTGAGCCATGAGGGGATTGAAACGAGATATAACAGGTGGGTCTATGAAAATTCTCAATCTGTGGTCCAGGAGATGGAGAAGTGATAAAGCTTTGGACTCTCAAGCATGAGGTCCCGAGTTCAATCCCCGGTAGCACATGTGCCAGAGTAATGTCTGGTTCTTTCTCTCTCCTCCTATCTTTCTCATAAATAAATAAAAATCTTAAGAAAAAAAAAGAAAATTCTCAATCTAACCCATCAGATAAAATTTCTTATCAACTTGGGCCAAGTGGCTTCCAAATTAGTTTCTATCAGAACTTCACTTGGCTTAATAGGTTCAGAATCATGAAAACAAAATCAGGATAATAACTGAGGCTTTGCTACATTCAGAACATGTGAATATAGGAACCAAGTTTACCAAAGGGCAAGAGTGGAGGACAGATAGGAGAGAAAGAAGTTCACAAGAGAATTAAGGAGAGAGTGGTATGGTCAACAGACAATTAGAAGAGAGGTAAAATGCTAAACTTACATAATCTTGTAAACTATTTCAATTTACAATAACAATAACAACAAAAACAAAGACACATATGTGAACAAGATTATAATTCAAAGTTCTATAATCCTAAAACTGAGATTTTGGTACACCATAATGAAATGTTACCATGGGGGAGTCGGGTGGTAATGCAGCAGGTTAAGTGCAGGTGGTGCAAACTGTAAGGACTGGAGTAAGGATCCCAGTTTGAGTCCCTGGCTTCCCACCTACAGGGGAGTCACTTCACAGGAGGTGAAGCAGGTCTGCAGGTGTCTATCTTTCTCTCCTCATCTCTGTCTTCCCCTCCTCTCTCCATCTCTCTCTGTCCTATCCAACAATGACGACATCAGTAACAACAATCATAAAAAGGGAAACAGGAAAAATAAATAAATATAAACAATTTTTTAAAAATATATTTAAAAAAAGAAATGTTACCATGGATATAAAAAAATTAAAGTTTTTTTTTTTTTTTTTTGCCTCCATGGTTATTGCTGGGACTCAGTGCTCCTGGAGGCTATATTTTTCCCTTTTGTTTCCCTGATTGTTTTTTATCATTGTTGCGGTTATTATTGTTGTTGTTGTTATTGATGTTGTTGCTGGATAGCACAGAGAGAAATGGAGAGAGGAGGGAGAAATGGGGGGGGGAGAGAAAGACACTTGCAGACCTGCTTTACCACTTGTGAAGCGACCTCCCTGCAGGTAGGGAGCTGGTAGGCTCGAACTGGGATCCATAGGCCATTCCTTGCACTTTGTGCTATGTGCACTTAACCCACCGCTCTACCGCACGACCCCCTTAAAGCATTTTTTTTATGTGGGAAAGAGACAAAGAGTAGATGTGGGCAGATTTGTCTTGAACAGAACCTTTCATTAGAAAAATGAAGAATTATCAAGTCTTCAATTATTACTAGGTGCAAGTATTTTATACATATTGGTTCATTTAAGTCTAGCTACAATACTCTGCATGAGCTTGTTCAACATCTAATACCAAGTCCCTTTCAGGCAAGCTAAACACTTGAGAATCTGGCTTCCAACATCCCTTATTTCTAAGCCAAAGCCTGATTGTCTGTTCCTTGCAGCCAAAATCATCCACAGTTTCACTTGATTCATGATAAAATGATTCAGTTTGTTTCTGCCTGTTTCCCTGTACTGGTCCATGTGCTAGACATAACAATAGTAAATAAAACAGAATTTATTCAGCCACTTACACTTCAGGATGGTATACACAAACAATATAAAGAATACACTTAACATACATGTGTGTGTGTGTTGAGAAGTATTTTAATAGCAAGTGCTCAGAGAAGGTCTCACTGATCCAGAGCCCATGTATTAAGAGAATACAAAGATATATAGGAGAGAAAGTCATGAAAATTTGAGGAGGAACATTTTCCAAGCAGAGGAAGTTCCTATAGCCATGTTCTGAAGTGGGGAAATGGTTTGTTCCTGGTATGCCCAGAAATGTGGGAACTGGGTAGGGGCGGGATAGGATGGGGAGGATGGGGACCAGTGATGGGGTAGCTCTCAAGGAATAAAAGTAATGATGAAGTAAGATTATTCCTGAAGTGCAATCTGGGAGATAGTGTAGTGAATAAAGTGTTGGACTCCGAAGTGTGAGGTCCTGAGTTCAATCCCTAGCAGTGGATATAGTTGAGTGATGTCTGATTCTCTCTCTCTTCTCCTATCTCTCTCATTTTTTAATAAAAAGATAATTCCTGAAGTAAGTAGATCAGGTGATCCCGGTGTTTTAGGTCATTGTATGACCTCTTATGCTTTGAAACAACTACTACAGGATGGAATTACAATAGTATTCCAAACTGGGAGGCTAAAATTTCTGATTTATGCATCATGTATGAAAACACCAGTGTGTGGTTGTATAGTTTATTATTTGTAGTCAATACACATGAACAGCTTTCTCTCTAAAATTCTGCAAGTAAAATTCTGACTAATCAGATGGAAACCGAAAGTATGAATAGAAATTCAGGATTTTAAGGATCACGAAGTGTTAGCTTAAGCATATAATTTTTTAACAGATATTATTTTTGACTTTCTACCCTTTGTAAAAGTTATGACGGTGATAGTGAGCTGGGGTGACAGTGAAACCACATCAGATTTGCATGCCTGACACCCAGACTTCAGTTCAGACCCTGGCACCACCATATGCCAAAGCTGAGCAGTACTTTGATGTCTCTATCGCTCATTAAAATTAACACATAAAACTTTGAAATAGCAGTAGAAATTATTTTTCAATAATTATTACATTTCTTTTTAAATTTAATTTAACTTTATTTAATTTATTTATTTTCCCTTTTGTTGCCCTTGTTGTCTTTTTATTGTTGTTGTACTTATTATTATTGTTGTTATTGATGTCATCCTTGTTAGATAGGACAGAGAGAAATGGAGAGAGGAGGGAAAGACAGAAAGGGGGAGCGAAAGATAGACACCTGCAGACCTGCTTCACCGCCTGTGAAGCGACTCCCCTGCAGGTGGGGAGCCGGGAGCTCGAACTGGGATCTTTACGCAGGTCCTTGTGCTTTGTGCCACATGCACTCAACCCACTGCACTACCGCCCGACTCCCCATTATTACATTTCAAATGAAAAAAAAGGCACATTATTTACTGCATCACTTAAGCCTCAAACTGGCTTTACCATGGCATGAAATATAGTGCTATAAAACAAACTAGACTTTATGAATAGAGATAACTATATAACTGGAATTCTAGATGTCATGAACAAAGGCTACCTATCAGCTTATATTTTTGCCCTTGAAACTCACAGCTCTCGTGTATTTCCATAAGTGCCTATATTCTCCATGCCTTTTTCCCCATTGTTATTGTTATTGTTGTTGTTGTTGTTGTTGGACAGAGAGAAATTGAAAGGGGAGGGTGAGATAGAGAGGGAGAGAGACAGACACCTGTAGAGCTACTTCACTGATTGTGAAGCAACTACTCTCCTGCAGGTGGGGAGCTGGGGGCTCAAATCAAGATCCTTGCACTTGTCCTTGAGCTTCGCACTGTGTGTGCTACACCCGGACCCATTCCCGTGGATTTTTTAAATAGACTCAAACCATGCATTAGAAGGGTCACCCATCATAGTAGATTCTTGCCACAGAGATTCAAGTTCACTACTTCTTGGTTCAACTTAAGGCAAAAGAATTAGACAACCTGTACCTGAGAAAATTCAAACAGTCACGTCTAAGGAACTTGGCACTCGTCCACATTACTTGGCTCCACTTATATCCCACAAAGGAGGTTTGGATTTTCATTTTAGTACTGTAGGGGGGAATCTGAAGAGGTTTTAAAATGCTATGTACAAGATGTAGTGGACTGCTTTCTTGGTAATAGGGTACCCTGCAGATCTGGAGGAAAATGAAAAGCCACATTTTGAGAAAAAATTGGTAGCTCCAGGTCTTAGAGAAATATGAAAGCCAACAGAAGTGAGTCTGTGCTACCCAAACGGATTTCCATTACAATGTGATTACAATTACTGAGGCTACACCATTTTGGTCTCTCTGGAGTCTTCAGCGAAAGTCATGCTTTCAGAATTCTGAGTCTACTTCATTCATGGGTGAAAGCATTAGCTTTAGTCATGGACAGGTCAGGAAATAAAGGACATTGACCAAGACTAGACACGATCCCTATGGATTAAAGATGGAGAGGGGAGTTCCTAGGTATAAGAAGATGAGTAAAAGACCCCTCTTCCAGGAACAGAAGTGGCACCTGGACTAGGGGGTAGTAAAAGCTCAGCTGAATCAACCACCACTAATACGTTATGGTCACCCTGACGCCATCTGGATCTGAGATTGAGAGCTTGTCAAGGTTCAGGGGTCTCACCTAGGTACCACTGCATAGGTCCCCCTCCCCCTCTCCCTCCCCTCCCCTCCCCCTCCCTCCCCCTCCCCCTCCCCTCCCCTCTCCCTCCCCTCCCCCACTCCCTCCCCTCCCCTCCCCCTCCCCTCCCCTCCCCTCTCCTCTCCCTCCCCTTGCTAAGTCTGTCATTCTATGATTACATTCAAGAAGGCTTCACAGCTATCTGTGGAAATGTGATTCAAGGCCAGATGGAAACCATGTGTCTCCTATGAGCACAGTGATGGGAAATTAGAGTTGAGGCAGAATAATTTCATACTAAAAAGTTAACCTCTAGGTATTTATCCAAAGAGCATGAAAGTACTCATTCCAAAGGATATTTACATACCTAGTCCACAAAAATAGCCAAAGCATGGAGTCAAATTAAGTGCTCACTGAGAAATAGTAAGATAAAAATGTTATGATATCAGGTAGGGGTAGATAGCATAACGGTTTTGCAAAGAGACTATCAGCCTGAGGCTCCAAAGTCCCAGGTTCAGTCCCTCGCACCACCCTAAACCAGAGCTAAGCAGTGTTCTAGTAATAAAAACTGATTCAAAATGTTATGATATCTATATTCAATGGACTACTACTCAGTGGTATTACAAAATAGAATCTTGGGGGGGGGGCTGGGCAGTGGCACACAGTACTAAGCACAAGGTCTTCCTCTAGGATCCAGGTTAGAGTCCCCTGGCTCCCCACCTGGAGGGGGGATGCTTCATAAGTGGTGTAGCAGGTCTGCAGGTATCTATCTTTCTCTCTCCTTCTTTATCTCCCCCTCCCCTCCAATTCCTCTCTGTCCTGTCAAAAGGGAACAGTGGCTGCCAGGAGCAGTGGATTCATAGTGCTGGCATCTAGCTCCAGCAATAACACTGGAGGGGGAAAAATGCAAACTTTGTTTTTGTGATAGTCTGGATGAGATGTGAGTGAGGATGCTAAGTGAACTAAGTCATTACGACCACTACCAGAAGGTTTCACATGTATGTGGAACACAAATAACTAAAACAGACAAAATGCAATAGAGTATAACAAGAATATCTTTTAGAACTATGGTGGTTATCACTGATTATCAGGGACACAGAGCTTGGTTGTGTGTGTTGTGTGGAATCATATCCCTGTAATTTTATAATCTGGAAATCACTGCTAAATCCCTAATAAAAGAATAGTATCTTGGAATCTGGGAAATATATATAGTGATTATCACATGTGAAGGAGAAGAGGACAGGAGAAAGAATGGAGACTCTGCCTCTGATTAAGGGAATGGTACTAGGGCTTTGGTAATGGGAAATAGATAAAGCATGTACACATATCTAGATGAGAAGCTACTTCTCAAATTCCATAGTCTTATTAATAAATATAGGGTGGGGGAGATAGCATAATGGTTATGTGAACACACTTTCATGTCTTAGGCTCCGAAGTCCCAGATTCAATCCCACACACCACCATAACCCAGAGCTGAATAGTACTCAGGAAAAATAAATAAGTAAATACAATTTTGGATGGGGGGTTAGAGAACATAATGATTATGCACAGACTCTAATGTCTGAGGCTCCAAAGTCCAAAGTGCAGTCCCTTGTACCACCATAAGCCAGAGCTGGTTAAAAAAAAAAAAAAAAAATCTTTCAAATCCTAGAGTTTAATTGTTCTTCAGTTACTTAGCTGCCCTCGTGACTTTGGGCACTTGATTTATTTCTTTGTGCCTTGACATTCTTAGATGAAGCATAGGAATACTGGTAGTTTTTATACTATAGAATTATCCTGAGAATAAAATGGGTTATTGTTCGCCAGGACATGCTACAACATAGAAAGGACCAGAATTGCCTTACCAAAATGTATACTGTTAGCACAAAGGTATGCTCTGTTGAATGATAGCAATACTTAAACTCTCTACCAATATTCAAGGGCAGTATGAAAATTCTTGGGAAGTAGAATTGGATAACTAAACAGTGTTTTAGATTGATGGGGCTGATGGATCACAATACAGACCACGTGTGTCATATTGGGGTTACAGCCCTGTTTGAAGAAACACTGAAGGGGGCCAGGTGGTGGTGCACCAGGTTAAGCACACAGAGTACTAAGTATATAATACTATACTAAGCATACATAGTAAGAAGCATAAGGACCCTCACAAGGATCCAGGTTTGAGTCTCTGGCTCCCCATCTGCAGAGGAGGATGCTTCACAAGCCACAAATCAGGTCTGCAGGTGTCTATCTTACTCCTTCCCTCCCTACCTCCCCCATCCCTCTCAATTTCTCTCTGTCCTATCCAATAAAATGAGGAAAAATGGCTGCCAGGCACAGCAGTTCATAGTGTCAGCACTGAGCCCTGGCAATAATCCTGGAGGAAAAAAAAAAAAAGAAAAGAAACACTGAAAGTGAAAATAAGTTGTGAAATTAAATAAGATTGAATTGCTTAAAGACCTGAGACATTACATCATGACTGATTCAGAACACTGATACCATAACAAAAATATGGGGGGGGGGGTCAATGGAGTTACTTGGAGAGTTATGGGGAATTAAGTTTTTTTCATTAATTAACCTTCTAAATGTAGCATCTGTCTCGGTCTTATCATAGGTCCTCAACTGACACTGTGCATTTCCCCTAAGAATGGCTACTTACCAATCTTGCCCAGATACAGTTTTTAGGTCTTCTGAACAACCAGATGTAGCCTGTTTGGAGTAGGATCTAAAATGTGTAATTTTACAAGAACCTGAAAAATTCCTATGGTCGGGTAATTTGGGAAACACTATCAGAACTGTTAACATCTGAACTTTCTGAGTCCAACTCACAATGGGAGCCAAGGGCTTTGCAGATGTTGATAAAGTGTTTCTTTCATCTTGTTGCCTCATCATTTCACAGACAGTAAACTCAGTGACTTTCTTTTTCTAACTGGATTCTAGGTCTCTGGTGTTACAGGGTTGGGGTCAGTATTTCAATAGAACAATTTCTTCTCTCCCTCTCTCTCTGGGGCCTATCTTTTACACAAATCTTTGAACACAACCAGTATGTATCTACCCACAGATGCAAAAAGATGGACAATTCAGCGTCCTTGGAGACCTTCCAGGATTTACTCTGGCAGAAATAATCACAGAGACCCAGATTTGTGCTCACTCCTATCAGACACATTATTCTCTACCATGTACCATATTCATAAAGGTTTCTCAATAAATATTACAGCTTGAGAAACATCTGAACAGACTGGGAAAGAAAAGCTACTTGGCAGATAATTTCCATACATTCCTAGGTAATTTTACTAGCCTGGTCTTGTTGGAGAGGTCAAAGACAGTTAAGACTCCTGCTTGATTATCATTTGAAGGTGTCCCAAGTAACTTCTGGAAAAATCTGTTTCTGAGTCATGTTTCTGTGCAAACTCTAAGAATAAAAAACAAACAAACCTAGAAAATCTAGGAGAGACAGACAATAAACCTGCACTATGAAATAAAGCCCTGCAAGTCTATATACAGAGAAGACATGCATGCAAGTAAGGCAGGCTTGCCTTCTTGTTAATCGCACCCCTGCCTTGGATGAGGCTAGACACCTCTCACGGGATACTGCAAGCAGTTTCCCAAGGGGTCTATTACCTTTCCCTGTTGCCTTTAGCTCAACTGATAACCCACAGCTTTCCTAACCCCTTGAACCTTTTGTTCCTCAATGACACACTTAGTTTCTTTGGACCCTTTGCACTCTTGTTGTTTTCTTTGGTTCTTTCCTTCTCTGTCTTCTCTTCCTTCTGGTAAATTTCCATTTCTCAGGCTCTGCCCTCTTTAAAAAAAAAAAAAATCAATAGCCTCACACAGCCACTACCAGTGTGCCTTTTCTTCTGTACAATCTTTTGTGTGTGCCATTGTCCTCCTCATTACTCCTTCCCTTCCTCTCCTGCCCCGCCCTCCTCTGGCTTCTCTGAAGCTCCTGCTCTCTCTGGAACCCTCCTTGGTTACCTTCCTCAGAGCACACAGGGCTGACAGAATGGGGACACCGAATACAGTTACAATAATGTCAGCAGCTCAGGGGAGAAAAATGAAAAGGGGAAAAAAGGAAGGGAAAAAAAGGGTTTAATTAGATATCTTTGCCACTGACTCACACTTAATATGCAAATTTTTAGCCTTTCCATTGTTAAGTGAAATGAGAGTTTTATTTAAATATAAAAATGGCTGGGAGATGAGGAAGGGTAATTAAGTAGGACTGAAATGTAAACCCATGTTTCACAATTTCTGTAATAACATAGAAGCAAAAGGATTCCGTGTTAGGTGGGGAGTGCTGAGACTTGGCTTAATATGACTCTTGAAGGATGGGATAATGATGGTTATTTTTAATGAGCATGTAGTGGACTCTGGTCTAAAAATACTCCCCCACCTTACTGTACTTGATTATTTTAGCAATATTCCAAGGAATGTAAGGCTGACTGACTAGCTCTATTGTACAGATGAAAACTAGAGTTTTAAGGAGTGTAGTGGATAGTTTAAAGTCTCAAGAACAGCTAAGTAAAAATCATTGGGAATCTACCTAAGTCTCTGAAGTTAGAATTGAGATCTCAACATGCATGTACCACAATTAACCTTCAGGAGGGTGTTAATTATTCTTAGCTGGAAGTTGTAAATTGTCCATAGTTGTCCAGAATTTGAAACTGCCCATCTCTTGGAATGCCCAAAACACTTTTGGTAGAAGATTATGATAGGAGAGTCAACAGCTAGCTGGTAAAGTGCTGGTCATCATGAGTGCAAAGTCCCACATCTTGGATGTCAACACGATTCTTTGATGCACCCTCTTTCTCATAAATAAATAAATAAATAAATAAATCTTAAAAAAAAAAAGAGGTTACAGAGGTCACAGGGCAGCAGAGGTTGGAATGATTTGAGGAACAAAAGGCCTCTGTTTCCGTGTGTGCAACATATATAAATAAACTTTTTTTGTTTGTTTGTTTTGCACAAATGATGGTGATGGACTTTTTTTTTTTGACTCCAGGATTATCACTGGGGCTCAGTGCCTGCACTATGAATTGACTGCTCCTGGAGGTCATTTTCCCCATTTTTGTTGCCCTTGTTGCTATTGTTATTATTGTTGTTGTTGTTGGATAGGACAGAGAGAAATTGAAAGAGGAGGGGAAGATAGAGAGGGGGAGAGAAAGATAGATACAGGAAGACCTGCTTCACTGCTTGTTAAGCGACCCTCCTGCAGGTGGGGAGCTGGGGGTTCTAACCAGATCCTTAGGCTGGTTGTGCTTAAGGCCATGTGCACTTATTCTGCGCTAATGCCCAGTTATGGGTGATGGACTTTTAGGGAGTCATCTGACAGAAGAACTCACTGCATGGTTTCACTAATGAAAAAGAGTTGATTACAGGGCCAATATGAAGAACCCAAATGTAAAAAAAAAAAAATGTTTTGTATCTTTACTTGTTTGTGACATTTAATTATAACTTGGAGCTAAGTCTATACTGGCAGGAAAATTGCTACCCTCCATCAACAGTTCTACTTTGTGCCATTATTAGAGCTCTGATCCAAGGTAGATCTTGAAAATCTGTAATTCAAAGATGCACTGCAGTAGTAATTACAACTACTTTTACAGCGAGAGTGCATCAATCATCTCTCTATTGTCATGCAACAAGCATTTTCCTGTCTCCACTATGGAATACATTGTTTTAATTAAAAGAATATATTTTATTAGCAAATGGAATCTAACAATTCATTAAACAAGTAGAAAGGTCTGGAATTGATTTGAAGGATAGCAAGATGTGGCTGTGTCATAAGTATTATTAATAGAAGAGAGTTTACAGCAAATACATTTGTGGAAATATACATTTCCCTTCAATTTCTTAAAAGGTTAGATCTCTCTAAAAATAGAAAGACATCATATCTAACACAAAGAGAAGTGTATGAATGGAGAAATGATATAAGGAATGTCCACTGCAATTATAATGATTGACTATGTGGTTAGAAATTATAGCCAATGCAACAAGACAGGAAAAGAAATAAAAGTGATAAAGAATAAGACAAATATCATCTTCATTTACAGGTGATATGATTTATATCTCAATAATTAATAATTATAACCCAATAATTATATATTATTCCATTAATTATGTATATATGTGTGTGGGTTATCTTTGTTTTAAAATACTGAAGGAAGGGGCTGGGCAGTGCCTCACTTGGTTAAGCATACATAGTACAAAGAGCAAGGACCCGCACAATGATCAGGGTTCATGTCCCTGGCTTCCTGCCTGCAGGAGTTGGGGGGAACATTACAAGTGGTGAATCAAGTCTACAGGTGTTTCCCTCTCTCTCTCTCTCCACCTCCCCTCTCAATTTCTCTGTCTTATGCAATAAAATGAAAAAAAAATGGCCACCAGGAACAGTGGATTCATAGTGCCCCAAGGTTAACGCTGGAGGCAAAGCAAACAAACAGATAAAACATTGAAGGATAGATAGTTGTGTTGGCTATCTTTCAAAGTAACTAGCATAACAATAATATATATAGCATAACAATGAGATATATGATTTTTTAATGTATACATATTATGAGATAGAAGAGAGTTAAACTTCAAATTTTTATCGAACTTTTAATATGTGTTCTTTCTTTCTTTCTTTTTTTTTTTTTAGCATCTAGACTTCATAGGTGATTATCTGGCCACTTTCAGGTTAGCTTTTTTCATTATTTTGATTTCAGGTAGAGAGGGAGACATACTATAGCACTAGAGCTTCCCCCAGTACTGTGCCCTCCTGTTTAGTGCCAGGACTCAAATTTGGTCTTTGTACATGGCAAAGTGTATGCACTACTAAGTGGGTTCTTTTCTGGTCTTTCAACTATATATTTTCTTATGTAACAAAATCAAAAGTACAAAATGCATCTTACTTTGTTTTTTTTAAGTACTTGCAAAACATTAGGGAAAAACAACATCTTATTTTCAGGAAAACTAAGACTCAGAAATAACTTATTTCTTAAGATTAGCCAGAATCTATACTACTTATAAAGGATCTGGAGTCGAATCAAGTAAATAGAAACATTTTCAAATCATGGCATAACTCCTTTCTGTTTTTTATGAGAGAGACAGAGTGAAGCAGAGAGGAAAAGAGAAACCTGCAGCACTGTTCTACCACTTGTGAGGCTTCTGTCCTGTAGGCAGGGACCAGGAGCATGAACCTCATCCTTCTGGATGATAGTATGAGCACTCTGCTAAGTGTGCCACTGCCCAGACCCAGGATAATTTACTTTTATGAAGCAAAGGTATGAAATGAGACAAGAGATACATCCCATCACTATATTTCACTATATTCAGATAATAAGACTTGAGTCAAGAAGACTGAGCAACTTTTAGGACACAAAAGTGAATACTTATGAACAGATGCTGTTGTGACCCCAACAGGAGTTTGGGATTATTAGCATACGAATGACATCAGCCTGAGGTGGACACACAGAAAAGGGAAGGTATAAAGCAAGGGACTTTGAGCGAGTCGCTCTCTTTGGCTGCTGCTTCTTCTCCTGGTCAGATGCATCTCGATGGAGGGGCACCAGGTGTCCACCATGGCTACTTCTCCTGGGAACTGAACACGTGTAACTCTGCTAGCTGGTAAACTTTTAGACCCCTCTACAGCCTTGAGCAACCTTTACCAGAGCTGATTGTTTATCTTATGGGACTAAACTTTTGATAACTATACTCAGACTTTATGAACCTAGCATACTCTTAACCCTTGATCGCTTATTTTGCCTTTTATGGGTTTCACCCTAATAAACCTTGTATTGTTTAAACCAGTTCACAGTTCCCTGCTGTGAATCCTTTCACACACCACAGCAGTCCCACAAATCTTCTTTTAAGTTAAAGATGCATTAATTATCTGTTCCCTGGCAATAACTGATCTTAGACTTCAGTAATGCAAAACAGTAAGTATTATTCACACTATTTCCATATATCATAAATTTGGGGATCTCTTAACAGTGATTCTGCTTCAGGATTTTTCCTTTTAAAAGTACAGAAAGAACATTCAAAGATGGCTGCATTTACTCAAAGACTTTGTTAGGTTCACTCATATGCCACTTAAGTTAATATAAGTTGCAAATTATGTAGTTTTTTAACACAAGAATGTTCCGTGTGCACATGTCACAACAGCTGTGTTCTCTCAGAGTGAGTTTTCTAAGATCAGGGATGAGGATATTGTTTATGAATTAGCCTGGGGAATTGCCTGGTATCACGTAGTTATATGCTAAGGTTGAACAAACCAATGTGGACACAGTGTAGTACAGAACTACATAAGTACATGAACATTAGGAGGTGGGGAACATGGAATCTCTAGGAAAGTTCACTATAACAGAAAGCCCAAGGAAACACAATGAGCTTATAACACCAGTCAGCTTCAAACCAGCTAGCAAATAAGTACCCCTAAATTTTCACTTATTCAATTTCTATAACTATGACTACGCATCAAAAATTCCAAAATACAAAGAAAATGTACCACTTCATTAATGCAGAAATACAAAAGGGAGAATCTAGCAGAATATTGGAAAATAAACCAGAAGATCTACATTAAATACAATTTCAAGAACAGATCTAAAATGTGATTTAAATACTCCCCAAAGAGCAGACTTCTTTAGAAGACAAGAGGCATCTACTCACTTACATATATTATACTACTATTGAAAACATGTATTGATAAAATACTGTATATGCTGGGAAATTGTGCCGATGCAGTCACATCTGCCATGTTGTCCCCTCAGGCTACTGCTAGTTCCCGCGAGAGTTGGGACATTCTCGGAGTGCCTGTTCAGCCATGTTGTGCCCTCAGGGCATTGTCTATATCCCCGCGATATCTGGAGTGCTTTGGTTACTGCTCCCCCTTCCCATTCTCGTGAAAGCTGCTCCTATAAAAGCCTTCATTTTCGCACCTCACTCTCTTGCCAGTGCTCCACTCCGGTGTTCAGACGCAGGAAAGGTTACTGCGTGAGGCGGCCATTTTCGCTACCTCCACGTGGCCCAACCTGCTTCTCTAGCACCCAACTCTGAGGTGCCAGCGCAAATAAAGATTTGTGTTTCCTCTTCGCTCTGGACCACCTCTCTTTCTCTCTTCTCCGCGGCCCGCGCACAACAACATCGCGCTCAACCACATGTGTAAAAAAAGAAAAAAGGAATGACTACTTACAAAATTTCCAGGGAAATCATACATTAAAAAATATCACATTATGATGGTGAAAAAGAACCTAAGTTGGGGGTGGGGTGTGAATATAAGAGTATTTTGCAAATACCTAAAGCAGGGAGATAAGAAATCATACCTATGTGTCAACAACTGTACTGTAACCATTAACTAATCAATACAATGATTTAAAAAATTACTTCTAGTGTGGTCAGGAGATGGCACAGTGGATAAAAGCATCGGTCCCTCAAGCATGAGGTCCTGAGTTCAACCACTCTGTAACAGAGTGATATCTGGTTCTCTCTCTCTCTTTCCTACTATCTTTCTCATTAACTGATAAATAAAACATGTGTAAAAAATTATTTCTATTGTGCAACTGAAATAAGAAAACAAATGCTTGCGCCCAATGTTTCACAATAAAGATGAGTTTGTCGATTCCCACTGATTGTGAGAAGGAAAAAAAAAATTACACATGTTGTATACCATGGGAACAGAAGTTTTTGTTCTTCAAATTATTCTAATACCCACTACCCTTTTAATCCTCCCCACCCCTAGTTGGGGAAATGGAGCTGGGGATCCTATAACAGGAATTCTTGTGATGTCTTTTTCTCTTTGTTAAGTCAAAGGACACTCTCATGGCCACAAAGTTCACTAAGAATTTTAACCCTTTATACTGTGATTCCCAAAGAGAATCTGCTGACTGCAACCGAACTGCACACTTAAAAAATGACTTGGTTGGCAGGGGGATGGGTGGTAGCACACACAGTTGAACACACATATTACCATGGGCAAGGGTCCTTGTTTGAGTCTCCACTCTCCACCTGCTGGGAGTGATGCTTCATCTTTTTCTCCCTATACCCTTTCTCTCAGTTTCTCTCTATCCTATTAAGTAAGACAGAAAGAAGGAAAAAGAAAAGAAAGGAAAAGGAAAGAAAAGCAAAGGAAAAAAATGTCCACTGGGAGAAGTGGACTTGTAGTGCTGGTGCCAACACCCAGAAATGACCTTGGTGGTAATAAAAATAATAATAATAAATTAAACAATGACTTGGATGGCAAGTTTATTTCTATGCTTATTCTATTACAATAAAAACTGACTTGTGGAACCCTTCTAAAACATAAGTTATTTTTTAAAAGCTATCTGGAAACCTAAAAAGACACAAAAATGGATGGTCTCTATGTAAAGACTTAAGAAAACAGTTGAACAACAAAAATATCTGAGGAAAAAAAACTGTGAACAAGATCAACTAGCAAAGTAAGAAGGACTTAGTTAAGCAAGGGGTCCTAAAATGATAAAACTTTAATATGTATACAAAGTAAAACACATTAGATGTAAACATTCAAATTTCAAAATGGTGATATGAGGTACAAACCACGGATGCTATCCAGAAAACACATGAAAGAGAAATTGAAGCATTTAGTGAGGAGGAGGAAGTGGAGGAAGGGTAAGAGGAGAAGGTGGAAGGGCAAAGGGAACAGGAAGAGGAGAACAAGACTTATATGAAGGAAGAAGTGGAGATTTAATAGCTAAGAATTCTCAAAAGAGAAAAAGAAAAGAAAAAAAAAGAGGAAAGAAAAGAAGAAAGCCAAAGAAAGGAAAAGAAAACAAACAAACACAAAAAAACCGTAACAACAATCAGGTATACAACACGATCACTTCTTGTGTAGAATAAAGACTCGTGCCTAGTTAAGCACACATACCACTTTGTGAAAGGACCTGGGTTTGAGCCCTCCCACCCCACCTGTGGGTGGAAATGCTTCCTGAGTGCTGAAGCAGGTCTGTAGGTGTCTATCTTTCTCTCCCCCTTTTAATCTCCCCTTCCTCTCAATGTCTCTCTGTTCTGTCATAAAAATTTTAAAAAAAGGAAACATGGCCACCAGGAGTAGTGGATTCCTAGTGCTGGCACCAAGACCCAGTTATCACCTCGGAGGCAATAAAAAAGTAAAAGTAAATAAGAAATAAGACTTTGACATTTTAATTTTACATTTAAAAAGATGTAAATCACATTTGGAGGAAACAAAATGATCTTCCTAATTGTACATTCTTTGTGGGTAGATCCCTGTGGTGTTTATTACTGTGTTTCAACATAAAGTCCAGCCATTGTTGCAAATTTTCAATCAATATTTACCATATGAAATGAAAAATAGTACCCAAATCAGAAAATACCATATTTATTGCACCCTTCTTGACAAACTTCTTAAAAATGAATCAGAAACAACTTGAAAGGAATATCACATACAAAGAATTGGTGAAACAATTCATGTAGAGGGAAAAAGATTTAAAGTGATGAGGCTACTGGTTGGGGTAGATAGCATAATGGTTATGCAAAGAGACTCTGGTGCCTGAGGTTTCTAAGTGTCAGGTTTAATCCCCTGCACCACCATAAACCAGAGCTGATCACTGCTCAGTTAAACAACAATAGATAAATAAATAAATAAAGTGATGAAGTTAAGAAACTGTAATGAATTTAAGAACTAAGCTAAATGAAAACATAAATGTCTTAACAAATAGTCTTCAATAAAAATTCCAAAGGTGACTTTTAATGAAACCTAAGAAAAAGCACAAGTGTTAAGGTAGGAATGAAAATGGGAGGAAACTGTTGCAATTTGTAGTTCAAATGGGAGTGTGTGAAAATTTAAAACAAAATCATCTATCTTAAATAATCAAACTCACATAAGTTAAAAATACACTGGGGAAACTTAAATGTATCAAAAGTGCTAGTATCAATAAAAATATGATTAGTCAACTTTAAGAACTATAGAGGATAAAAGCATACAAATGTTATTTATTTATTTATTTATGTTCTCTTTTGTTGCACTTTTTATTGTTGTAGTTGTTGTTACTGATGACATCATCGTTAGATTGAACAGAGAGAAATGGGAGAGGAGGGGAAGACAGAGAGGGGGAGAGAAAGACAGACACCTGCAGATCTGCATCACCACCTGTGAAGCGACTTCCTTGCAGGTGGGGAACCAGGGCTCGAATCAGGATCTTTATGCTGGTCCTTGCACTTTGCGCCATGTGCGCTTAACCTGCTGCATTAACGCCTGACTCCCATGAAATGTGCTTTAAATAACACAAGGCATCAAACATGAACCTTACTAAGCAGAATAAAAGGAGAAAAAAACATGACAAAGAACAAAACACATCAGGTTTAAGAATACTTGTAAGTGGGTTAAATTCCCCCATTAACAGGAAAGAGAGGTACAGACTGTATTAAATTCACCAGAAGAAAAGAATATATCTGTATTCTATTTGCAAAAGATTTACCTAAATTATAATAATAGTCGTATTCTTTTTAGAGAACAGGTAAGTGAATTTATTAATATTAAGAAAACCAAAGAAGGAAATGCAATATTAGTGTCAGGTGAAGTTAAATGCAAACTAAAAATCTTTATTGTGTAATAAAAGTCTTTTTATCATGATTAAAGAGCTATTCACAGGGAAACTTTATCTGTAAACTCTGTGCATGAAATACATAAAGCAAAACTGATTAGAAATGCATGAATGTACTATATTAAAATCTGAAACTTTTTGTTTCATAAACTTTGAGGAAGCAACTGATTGAATATGACCATATATAATCTAGATAGTAGAATTTCCTCTGCAGGAAAGTTGTGTTATATTTCTCTTGTATTGCATATGGCATTTATGAAGTATTTTATGCTATATTAATTACATGTAACTAGGTATATGTATGTATAAAGTATGTAAACATAATTTTCATATGTATTTATAACACTTGCGTACTCACATACTAACAAGTATTTACAAATTTGACAATCAAAAATATTTATGAAAATTGAACGCATACACATAAAACTAGTTAATGAGGTAACAATCTAAAACCACAACAAAAAACACTGCAAATGCCAAGAAATACTTATTAGTTAAGCCTAAACTTGGGGGCTGGAAGTCATGCATCTGGTAAAGCATACACATTACAGTGCATAATAATAACACGTTTAAGACAAAGTCCTTACCCTTAATAGTGAAACAGTACTGGAAGTGTCTATCTATCATCTATCTATCTATCTATCTATCTATCTATCTATCTATCTATCTATCTATCTTCCCTTTCCCTCTCAATTTCCTTCTGTCTTTATCTACACCTTTTTTTTTTTTTTGCAGGGTTATTGCTGGGGCTGGTGTCTGCAATAAGAATCTACTGCTCCTGGCAGCCATCTCCCCTGCCCCCACCTTATTGTTGGATAGGATAGAGAGAAATTGAGAGAGGAAGGAAAGACAGAGAGGGGGAGAGAAAGACATCTGCTTCAACTCTTGCTAAAGCGACCCTCCTGCAAGTGGGGAACTGGGTTGATCCATGTGCTTCACCCAGCCCTCAATCCACTTATTTATTTATTTATTTATTTATTTATTTATTTATCTATCTATCTATCTATCTATTTGGGCTATTGCTGGATTTCGGTGCTTGCACCATTAATCCACTGTTCCTGGAGGCTATCCATCCCCTCTTTTGTTGCACTTGTTTTTTTATCATGGTTGTGGTTATTATTATTGTTGTTATTGATGTCCTTATTATTGGATAGGACAGAGAGAAATGGAGAGAGGAGGGGAAGACAGAGAGGGGGAGAGAAAGATAGACACCTGCAGACCTGCTTCACCGCTTGTGAAGTGACTCCCCTGCAGGTGGGGAGGTAGGGGCTGGAACTGGGATCCTTATGCCGGTCCTTGTACTTTGTACCATGTGCGCTTAACCTGCTGTGCTACCAAATGGAATGACCCCTCCACCCACGTTTTTTAAAAACTTAAACTTGAATGAGTTTATAATTTTCATTAAACAATTAAATAATAGAAAACTATATCCTTTTTAAAATTAGCCAGAATACACACACACACACACACACACACACACACACACACACACACACACAAACACACAGCAAGGAAACAAATAAAAACAAGAAAAGGCTGTTTGCTTTAACTATGACATTATCAACAAAACTACTTATAATTATTTAAAATATGTGATAAACTACTGAAATTTCTAATTATGTCTATTAATGGAACACAGTAAATCAAATATTAACAAGTGAGATGTTTCAATAGTTTAAAACATAATATCATTACTTACATACAAACTGATCTAAGGAAAATACATGTAATTATTTCCATAACTTGTCAAAAAGGTAATTTGATAAAACCTGTGTCTGAACTAAACATTTTATTGAAGTAGAATATTCTTTAATGTGGAAAAGTGTTCTCCCAAGTCAGCATGAGAATTAATAAAAAAATCATTAGACATATTTCTGTTACAAGGATGGAATACAGAGATATAATGAAGCATTTCAATATTCAGCAATATGCTATAATACCAACAATACTCATGCACTTTCTAAAAAAGAAATTAGAATCATTTCCAACTCATTTTCCAAGATCAGAAGTTTCCTGGCATTGAAAACAGATGAACTCATTACAGAAAATATCCCTAAGAAAACATAGCTGTGAAATTCTTAGTCAAATACTTGTAAATTCAACCAGATAATTAAAGAAAAAGATAGTCTACCATGACCAAATGAGTTTATACCAGGAATAAAAGACTGGATTAAGAGGCATAAACCCTAGAAAGTATAATTCATCATGTAACTACATCAATAGATGCCAAGCAACACATTGGACAAAATGAAACAATAATTCATATATGACAGGGGAAAAACAAGATACAACCTTAGCAACTAGAAATATAGGATAAAAAAACTTTCATATCTGATGACTTGATAAGCCTAGACACAACATTATTATATTTAATGGGAAAAACAAAGTAGTTTTGTTCTCATTAAAAACAAGGTAAGACAATGTCACCTGTTATGTATACATATATTTCTGCATTTATTTATTTTTGGTAGAGGTTGAGCCAGAGAGAGCGAAGAAGAGAAAGACCACCTGTGAAGCATTTCCACTGTAGTGCGGGGTACAGAGCTTGAACCTGGGTCCTGGCAATGGTGTCCATTTGACTGGGTGCACTGCTGTCTGGCCCCATTATAATTGACACATTATATAGTATAGCCACTGTGATAAGGCAAGAAAAAGAAATAAGGCATTGACAGGGTGGGGCCAGGTAGTGGCACACCCTATAGGGTTCACATTACAAAGCACAAGGATCCTGGTTCAAGCCCCAAGTCCTCACCAGCAGGGGGGGGAGTTTCTTAAGTGGTGAAACAGTGCTGCAGGTGTCTCTCTTTCTCTCTTTCTGTCTCCCTGTTCCTACTCTATGTGTCTTAGTCTCTACCCAAAATAAATAATTAAATAATAAAAAAAATTAAAAAGGCATACTGACTTGTCAGGAAAAAAAAAGCAATTCTTAGTCAAAGAAGATGCTAGCATTTATGTAAAAATAAATCTAAAATGTACTAAATTCACATACTTAATTTATCAACATAACAGAATACAAAAGTCAATTTTAAGTATTTGGAATTTTTGAAATCAGCCCTTTCACTAGTATTTAATAAAAAAATGTATATACACTGAAAGCTACAAGACATTGCTGAGAGTAATTAAGTAAGACCTAGATAAACAGAAGGATGCACTCTTTGGTTTAGAACATCAATACTGTAAAGATATTGATAGTTTCCAAATTGCTATATAATTTCAAAGCCAACTTCTTTCAAGTTTTTTGAAAGGTACAATCAAACTGATTCTATAATTATATAAAAACACAGATGACATAGTTTGGGCAATATTTTGATTAAGAACAATACTGATGACCTAATGCTATTTGATTCTAAGAAGACTTATTAACTATAAAACCATAATTATCAAAACAGTATGGCACTGGTGGACAGTCAGATCAGGGGTGGGGAATAGGAGCCTTATATGGTTGGCAAAATCATTTGCTCTGGCTCTGCCCAGGTAACCACAGGCGAGACTCAAAATTCAAGAAGCCTAGAGAATTTTCTCATAGCAACATGAAGTGCTAATTTTGAAGGTGACATATTTTAAAAAAATATTTTATTTACTTATTGGGTAAAGAGAGAAATCTAGAGGAAATGGGGAGAAAGAAGGAAAGAGACAGAGAGACACTGTGACAGTGCTTCACCACTTGTGAAGCTTCCTTCCTACAGGCGGTGACATGGCAGGGGGGTTGAACCTGAGTCCTTGAACTCTGTAATGTGTGCACTCAACCAGGTGCTCCAGACCTGACCCCACTCCCCACCACCCCGCCAAAGCTGAAATTTTTGTATGGCTCATGAATGATACTATAAATAACCAACTGGTCATAGGCAGGAAAAAAATAAAAGGGTCCCTTACCCCTAAGATGAATACACTTATATGTCAACTAAAGTTTAACAATAACAGATAAAATTACAGTAAAGAGATAGCTATGTAGGGGAACAAAAAGGAATGTTATTTTTGTGAAGTCTTTTTTAAAAAGTTTTAAAAATATTTATGTATTCCTTTTTGTTGTCCTTGTTTTACTGTTGTAGTTACTGATGCCATCATTGTTGGATAGGACAGAGAGAAATGGAGAGAGGAGGGGAAGACAAAAAGGGGGAGAGATTATGACCACAGAATGTGAGCTCAGATCTATAGTGATGCAAAGGTCACAAAGGCTCCTAAGCTGAATATGGGCCACAGATTACATCAAATCGATGGGGTTTACAGTCAACAACATTTATACATCTTTCCCATATTTGACAGCTACTCTCTTCCCTGATCTAGCTTTCTGGTCCTTCTGCCAGCCATGACATCACCTCCCCAGACAATAATTAGGATCCACCTGCATATCAGATTTCAGGCTCAGGCAAAAAACAACAAAAACAACAAAAAAAACCACTAGTATAGCTACAGGCCCTTTGAAATAATAACTAAAATATGCCTACTAGCTATCTACAAAATGGAGGACCCCCCCCCCAACCCTTCGTCTGCACTATCCAAGCCTTTAGGTCCAGGATTGTTCAACAATTTGTTTGGCTTTGTATGTTAACTCTCTTTTCAGCCACCAGGTTCCAGATGCTAGCAGGATGCTGACCAGACAATCCCTGGACAGACAATCCTACCAATGTGCCTTGGAGCTCTGCTTCCCCAGAGCCTTCCCCACTAGGGAAAGAGAAAGACAGGCTGGGAGTATGGATAGACCTGTCAATGCCCATGTTCAGTGGGGAAGCAATTACAGAAGCCAGACCTTCCACGTTCTGCATCTCACAGTGATCTTGGGTCCATACTCCCAGAGGGTTAAAGAATAGGAAAGCTATCAGGGGAGGGGATGGGATGTCTGGTGATGGGAACTGTATGGAGTTGTACCCCTCTTATCCTATGGTTTAGTCAGTGTTTCCTTTTTATAAATAAAAAATTTTTTAAAAAGAAAGAACGCAAAACTCCAGAGATCTCACTCGTCATGTGATGTCCCAGAGCTCCCTATGGTCCTAAAATGCTCTGGAAAAAAAAAAAAAAGAAGGCACATCCCTTCATTAGCAGTGCTGGCAATATTCTTAAGGCCCATAAGGGAGACAAAGCCTTTCACTGCAGATGTAATTACTGCATCCGCTCCCCTCTGTGCAGGGACAAATAAGCACAGGCTCAGAGGAGCAGGAGGAGGCCCCAGAGAGTCTGGAGATGAATGAACAGTGCCTTTATGGACAGCTGTGGGACAGAAAGCAGGGGTAGCTAAGCAAAGCTTGGCAAGGGAGGGGGTGGGGAGGGCAGGGGCACTTGTGGGGGTTGGAGGGGGAGAAGAGCATCATGGAAGCAGAGAATGAGTAGTTATGATCCCATCAGTTACTTTCCTAAATGTTTCTCTTAGGAAGCAAAATCATCCAGAGGGTCATTAATGCAAACTATTTCTGGCAACCCAGGGGGTTTAGTCTCACCATGAAGTGATTCTGGAGTGGGGAAGCTATTGATAGCACAAGGAGAGATGTGGGGGGACTTAATGTTGTGTATAAGATGTTGGGTTGTAAAGATGCACACCTCTGCACACCTGAAGTTTGTATGTTATAATGCCATGTCATACACACACACACACACACACACACACACACACACACATGTATATATATATATATATATATAGAGAGAGAGAGAGAGAAGGCTACACATGTTATACACTATTCAAACATTAAATTAACTGTGAATACCACAATCAAATTTTAAAGACTGAGAAAATAACAAGGAGGGAGAGGAGAAGACAAAAAATAAAAGGCAGGAAGAGCTTCAATGATTGCCTCCTTTGACTAGCAAGGTTTCACAGACTACCAGGAGAGAAACTGAAGGAAGAAGGCCATTGGGTCATCCTTTATGTGATCTGTGGGAGAGCAGATTTCCCTTCCTCACTTAAATTCAAGTCTCTGTGTGTGCGTGCCTGTGCGTGTGTATGTGTGTGTCTCTGTGTGAGTGTTGTCATAGCCCCAGATGAGAAGCTCAGATTCCAGGGGACAATTGCTGATGGCTGCTTAATGACATCACAACGCCTTATCCTTCTTATGACCAACAGATGTTCCCTTTCAGAGACTAGAGCATCCCTAAGACTGGATGACCAAACATTAATGAAAATCCTCCAAGCCTTCCCTCCCTCCTCAACTCTATGATAAAGAGAGACATCTCATTAACATCAGTCACTGCCTTTAAATTGAGGAGGAAATGATCTTCCGGACTACCAGTATTTCTTTAAAATGTTTTCTTGTTAGTGATTTAATAATGATAGACAAGATTGTGGGAAAAGAGGGGTAGAATTTCACACAATTATCTCCACCAGAGTTTTGTATCCCATCCCCTCCACTGGAAGCTTCCCTATTCGTTACCCTTCTCTAGGAACATGGACCAAAGGTCTCTATGGGGTGCAGAAGGTGGGAGTTATGGCACTACTAGTATTTCTAGTCATACCTCACCCTCACTTACTGGTCACCCTCACTTACTGGAACTACGAGTGAACCAAACTCTTGCCATACATATATATATATATATATATATATATATATATATATTTTTTTTTTTTTGGCCTCCAGATGCTGGGGCTCAAGTGGTGCCGACACTATGAATCCACCACTCCTGGTGGCCATTTTTCCTTTCTTTTTTTTTTAATTCCAATTTTTATTTGATAGGACATAGAAATTGAGAGGGGATGGGGGAGAGGAAGATAGATACCTGCAGATCTGCTTCACTGTTTGTGAAGCATCCCCACTGCAGGTGGGGAGCAGGACTAGAAGCTAGGTCCTTGTGCTTAGTACTATGTGCACTTATCCAGATATGCCACCACCCAGGTCCCCACTCCCATCCAAGGACAAGTCTGGCCAGGCATTGAAGAATTCTTCCAGATTACAACTCACCATCACTGAAAAGCCTAGACAATAGAAGCCTCACTACAGGACTAGTATTTGATCTCAAGATAAATCCTCAGTAGTAAGACTACCTGGTGCCCGGTACAGCACCCGAAGTATGGACTAAGAAAGATGGTGGAGTCTAAAAGAGCAACAAACAAATGCAGATCAAATCTATATGGCTCCCCCAAATAGTCTTACTCCAAAGATTAAAATTCCCTTTTCCTATCCAGATAGTGCTCCCTAGATCAGGGAGGTTGTTCAAGAAGGTCCCTACTGTCTTCTACCTTTTTCTCTGGCTTGCAATGGGGTCAGTATGGGATTGTTAGATTCACTCAATAGGTACTTTACTATTATCTTTGGCATGCAAGACCATGATGGAGAACATTACAGAAGTGCCAGCTCAGCTCTCCAAGGACAGGGATTGGACAGGGAGGGATCACCTCTGACAAGGGTGGAACACAGGATCTTGAAAGTTAGCAAAATGCTGACAGAATTCATTAGAATAAGTTACAAGCTTGGTCTCAGAAAAGTCAGAGCTGGAGAGGACAGAAGTTGGGCTTATTGGGAGTTGGGCACAGCAGGTTAAGCAAAGGTGGCCCAAAGCACAAGGACTGGAATATGGATCCCAGTTTGAGCCCCCGGCTCCCCACCTGTAGGGAAGTCGCTTCACAGGTGGTGAAGCACGTCTCAGGTATCTATCTTTCTCTCCCCCTCTCTATCTTCCCCTCCTCTTTCCATTTCTCTCTGTCCTATCCAACAATGACGACATCAATAACAACAACAATAATCACTACAACAATTTAAAAAAAGTTGGGCTTATTTCCACTTACTGCTGTTTCTTTCTTTTTCTTATTAAAAACAAAACTCGTGATTAGTAGTATGTCACAAACTTTTAAGTTACAGTGTATAGTTCCGTTCTACTCCCACCACCAAAATTCTGTATCCCCACCCTTCCTTCTTCCATAGATAACCACATAGTTCTCACAAGTCTTAAAAAGTTTGTTTGCTTGCTTCTGTTTTTTTTTTTTCTTTTTTGGGGGGTGGGGTGGGGTTATGTGTATCAGATATCTAGATTCCTCTAGAGTGAGACCATCTTGTAGTTACCTCTCATCTCCTATTTTGCTAAGCATAATCACCTCCAGTTCCACCCGTTTTGTCTCAAAGGAGACAATGGCATCTTTTTCATTGCAGAGAAATATTCCATGGAGTATTTATTCCATAACTTCTTTATTGCTGTCTCTTTGATATGCTACGATGGGAGACTTGATTCACATACTCTGATGGCCTGAATGAAGCTGCACAACAGGAGTAGGGGGTGAGGGTTGTCTGTGGTGGTCACCTTTTGGTGCTGATTAGTGCACAACTCAGACCTAGAATCTATGTGGCTGTCTCAGGCTGCTTCCAGCTGACTTAGATGGGAAATCCTCTCAACAACCCATCCAGGGCTTCTTAGTTATTCCCAGCATCATCTTCAATCCATGATGGAGCTGTAGATTGAATGAAGCAGGTAGTCAGAACATACCTATCTCATTGCTTCTTTTGTTTGTGAAGAAGACGTTCTGCCTCCAATCATACTCTATAGGGATGTTATATTATAGCTGGGACTCTGCGCTCACCTGGGCTAGAGGCTGCCTTTTGCATCATGTAGAGAATTTCATCAGAAAGACTTTTCAGAGAGCAAAAAAAAATCCTATTTAAACTAGTATTAGACAAGATTATAGCTGTATCATTCACAATAGCCAAAATATGGAAACAACACAGATAACTAAAGTGACTAGATCTAGAAGTTACAGAACAGGGGGTTGGGCAGTGGTGCACTTTGTTATAATGTGCAAGGATCTGAGTTTGAACACCTCCCCCCAGACTCCCTGCTTCCCACCTGCAAAAAGGGAAGCTTCACGAGTGGTGAAGCAGGTCTGCAGGTGTCTTATCATTCTTTCTCTTTCTCTTGTTCTCCATCTCCTTTTTGTTGTTCAAGCTAAGTTTCATGATTGATATCTTATTTTCTTTTAGTGATTTACAAGATTAGGAGGTATTAGGGCTATCACCACTACTACCACCAAAGTTCTGTCCCATCCCCCACTTCACATCCAAGAATAAATAACTACCACTGTTTTTCCAGTCTCTTAGAGACAGGTTACCTGCTTTTTTTTCTTTTGCAAGTTCATGTATTTCAATTCTCTGTATTTCACACGAGGGAAACAATCCAGTATTTGTCTTTTACTTCCTTACTTCACTAAGCATAATCACCTCCACTTACATCTGTTTTGTCCCAAAGGACACAATACATATTTTTAATTGCTGAGTAATAAGTATCCCATTAAATATATGTTCCATAATTTCTTCTTCTTCTTCTTCTTCTTCTTCTTCTTCTTCTTCTTCTTCTTCTTCTTCTTCTTCTTCTTCTTCTTCTTCTTCTTTTTTCTGCGCAAAGGCTCTATGCCAGCACTATGAATCCACTGCTTCTAGAAGCCATTTTTTTCTTTTTTTTTAAATTTGATAGGATAAAGAGAAATTGAGAAGGGAGACAGAAAGAGAGAGAGAGAGGGAGAGGCAGAGGCAGAGATACCTGCAGACCTGCTTCACCATTCGTGAAGCTTCCCTCCTGCAGATAAGGAGCAGGGGATCAAACCCAGGTCCTTGTGTATGATTAAAGTGTGTGCTTAGCCAAGTGAGCCACAGCCCGGCCCCCGGCCCATAACTTCTTGCTCTAGTCATCTATGGATGGGCAATCAGGTTGCTTCCATATTTTGGCTATTGTGAATAATACAGCTATAATCTTGTCCCGAACTAGGTGATTTATGGGAAATTTTATCCTCGAGTCAAAGAGGGTGTTGCAGAAATAGCTGTGAATGGCTGTGGGAAAGGAATACCAAGAACTGCAGGTGCACACAGCTGGCCCCAGAGCTCTCGCACATCTTTTATCAAGGGCATTTGTCTAGGGGGGAGGGGTGGGGGCACAAACTTCTCTGAGGCTCCATCAACATCTGGCCAGATGAAGGAGTTCAGTGTCTAAATTAAAGTACATCATTTCTAGAGGTGGCTGCTGTGTGTTCGCGTGGAGGCGCTGACTGCTTGTTATTTCCTATTGAAGCCTGTGATTCTTGTTCAGCAGCAAGAGTCACTGTGGGCCCACTGCTGAGCCCAATTAGATCTACAGTACTTGCAAAGCTGGTCTCAATTTTATCAGCGACTGATTTCAGTAGCATAATTTGATATAGCAATTGCACAGAGAAAGCTCTGCACTGGATGCCTTTCCAGTTCTAATTTTACTTTTGAGTTCGTTGGGCTTTTCATTCGCTATGCTCCATGGTAATATCCATTCTTATATTGTAATCCGAAAAGCACTTGGAATAGATGGCTATCAGATTCCATTCTTCCTTCCTTCATAAGGGAAGCAGACTATTATTCACTCCTTTCTGGGCTTTAGGTGGGAAAATGGGGACAGAGGTTCTAGATGTGCCAGATTTATCTAGCAAATGAGCAGATCAGAAATGAAATGGCCCAAATCAAATCCATCCATAGGGACATCTTACTTCTGATTTCTCTCTTATTTACAATTTGCTTTGTACTTTCTACTGTTCTCAGAAAAAGAGACCAACTCCGATAGAGTGGCCCATGTCATCTGGACCATAACTGTCCCTACTCACCTACTCAGTCCACTGTCTCTCCTACCTTCTACATACTGGAGAGACAGTTCTTTCTCTCTCTCTCTGTTAACTCTGGGGCTCAATGCCTGCATGACAAATCTGTTCCACCACTCTAGCTAGCCATTTTTTCTTTTTTCTTTTTTTTTTCCTGATAAGACACAAAGAAATTTAGAGGGAAGGGGGAGGTAGAGAGGGAAAGAGAGCTGCAGTATGTGCTTCACCACTCATGAAGTTTTTCCCTTGCTGGTGGGGAGCAGGGGCTTGAACCTGGGTCACTGCACATGGTAACCATGTATGTGCTTAACTAGGTGTGTCATCACCTGGCCCCAGAAGAAACACTGTTGTGTCAAGTAAATAAATGTAAAAAGGATAAAATGAGAGATGGTTTTATGGTACCAGGCAGTATTTCCAATTTCAATTTTGCATTTGAGTTGACTGAGTTTGTCTCTTGATATGATGTTAATAGCAATTTTTTACGACCTTATTATATTTATAACCTGAAACATCCGGTGGAGAAGTTACACATTTCTTCAATGCAAGTCTAATTTTCAGTGCCCCAACTCAGTGTAGGGAGAGAAACCTGAGCCACAAATCGAGTATAGTTACAAACAAATAAATAAATAAAAATAAAATAAGAACTACACTCCTAGCCATCATAATGGTTCACATAAAGGTGAATTATTTCACCTCGAACTTTAGAAGAGAATCTTGGGAGGCATTACCAAGGCTTTATGGTCAAACTTCCTAAACTTCTCAGGTGATAGGAACCAGTTTGAAGTCAGGGCCATGGTCAGAGTCAGGGTTAAGGTCAAAGTCAATGTCACTAGCTTTACAATGATATTGGCTACCTATTGTTGGAAAAGCTCTCTCTGCCCTTATCCTGCTCACACAAAAGAACTTTAGCCTCCTAAGGAAGAGATGCTCAGGGATTTATGACTCAGTCAACTCACCCAAAAGGAGCATAAATGGGATTAGTTTTAATATTGTTAAGTTGCAAAAATACAGGCATATGTGCATGCCAAAGCGAAAATGTACGCAAGCAAAGGGGGGAAACATATGGGAACCCATATGGTGAAAAGCGCATTGCTAGACCTTCATACACTTCTCATTTACAACAAGAACCAGAACTAGTGAACATAAATTTGCTTTGCAAAAATGTGAGAGGAACAGCTTGTTTGCCCATAACTGTTCCACTGAGCAAGATATGTATAACCTTGATTTCTCATCTCAGACACCTCTTTCTCACACTCTGGGGATTAATTAGGCTCTAAACAGAACTTCAGATTATAAATATGGATCTTGGCTGCCATGGGGAGAGACAAAGAGGTAAGTGGCATGGCTGGATGATGCAGCAGGTCAACTAATAGGCAACTCCTATGAGTGGCTGGACCATATACCTGGAATGGCTTAGCAGAGGAATGAGATTGGGCAGGTTTAGTTTAATTGAAGCAGAGGAGCAACAGGGACCCACACCAGACAATGGCATGAATGTAGTTTTCATTTGGAGGAGATGCTTTTTTTCTACAATACTCGTGGACAGAGGAAGGCAGATATGGAATATGGGTGATGCTCAAAGCTAGTTAGTGAGCACCTTAGGAAGTCCAAGATAATGGAAATGTGATACAATGGATTCCTTATTTATTATTTATTTATTTAGTTATTTATTTAACCAGAGCACTGCTCAGTTATAGCTTATGGTGGTACAAGGGATTGAATCTCTGGAGCCTCAGGCATGAGAATCTCTTTGCGTAACCATTATGCTATATATACCAACCCCAATGGATTCTTTTCTATTGTACCTGCTCCCACTTCGAGCCATGAGAGAGCCATCTTTGTAGAGTACAAAGAGCTTCAAACTAGAAAAATCAAGAACTAGGTTTCTTTTCATAGCTGTGCCACTTCTGGTAGCTCTGAGCCAACTGTCACTTTTGGCCCCTTCCATGTCCTTTTCCTTACCTGGGAAATAATCAGAACAGTCCTCTGACCTACTTTAGAGAGTTGCTACAAACTCACTTGAAAGTATATATGTGATCATATTTCATAAATAATAAATTCCTACATAACCATGAGATGAATAGAAAACTACAAATTCACATCCCTTTTTTGGTGACTTTTTATTTCAAAGGATTATTAATATACAAGAAGTTGCAAGATTTTTTTTAAAAGTTGGGAGAGATTTCATGTCCTCACCACAAGGCCCTCACTGTTGGTATTTTAAGTAATTAAAATATATTATCAAAATGAAAAAATTATTGGAGTATTGAACCAAAGTAAAAGACTCTGGGGTGTGGGAGTGGATTCAAGTCCTGGAACCTGATGGCAGAGAAGGACCTGGTGGGGGTTGAATTGCTATGTGGAAAACTGTTACACATGCACAAACTACTTAATTTTAATGTACTGTAAACTATTAATCCCCCAATAAAGAAATTTAAAATAAAAAAATTAGAAAGTTATTATAAGTAAACTGCAATTAGCTACACTATAGACCATACTTGGATTCCACCAGTTTTACATTTACTCATCCTTTTGTCTTTGCATATAATTCGATGGCATTCCATCATACATGTAGATGATGGAATTTCTAGATTCCATCATTCATGTAGAAATTACCCAACAAAAAGGATGTGAATCTGTTCTCCTACTTGCTAAATAACTCCTCTATGTGTTTCCTTTACCTCTCTAAACCCAACCTCTAACACCCTGCAGGTGGGAAGCCAGGGGCTCGGACCAGGATCCTTGAGCAGGTCCTCATGCTTCACACTTTGTGCGTTTAAGACCCCGGGACACCACTGCCCAACCCCCCTTTTCAGATTTTCTTCTTCAGAATTTCTAATGTGAAAAGTAAGGGCTGTTAAAGATATAGTCCTGGGTGAGTACATTTCTGTCTCAGCCCCCTACACATCTAGAGAAGCAGTCTGCCTAACCAGGCCAGAGCCCTGGCTGAGAACATTGCTTTTGTTTACATGCATTTCACTCATTTCTCCTAACCTCATCTATTTAGACCAAAGCCAAACATTATTCTCCCGAAGACGGCTACCATCAGCGTCATTTATCACATTCATGAGAGCTCATGTCCTTTCTCAGAGAGGGTCTCTTCCACCAAGTCTAATTAACTTGGTTATATGGGCTCTTACTCATGACAAATGAGATGTAGATCATCAGGAGAAATAGCAGTGCCAAAAGCCAGGTTGGCTGACTTTTGGAAGAATTAATAGCTTGATGGGAGAAAAGGAAGGGAAAAAAATACAGAAGAACGATAAAAAAAGGCTGATATGATAAGTTAAACAGTATTTTAGGGACATCTTCCTAGTTATCCTAGTCCCCAAATGCCAAAATACAGACAGTTGATATGTATGGCGTTGATGCTGCATTCTAAAGATGAGGCTAAATGGTATTCACTACACTCAGAAAAAACAGAGGCGAATGTAATACGTTTTCCAACTGCTTCCATTAAAAATGATTCAAGTCAATGCATAAAGGAGTCAGCTTAGGTTACCTGGAAAATTCACTTCTGTGAAATAACTCATTCTCTTGCTCCCCGAGGTATTCCTGTATATGAGTAGATTGTAGGAGCAACTCACTCACAGGTGAATAGCTGTCATCTTAAAGTCTCCACGGAGAGAAAACAGAAAAGAAGACTTTATTATTTTCCCCCAAACATCTGGTCTTTCTAAATATATCATTGGCAATGTGGCCAGGTCTATAAAGCTTTCACATGGATTGCGATAGCATCCGAAGGGGAAAGATTGTCCTAAAAATATAAGACATAATGTTGTCTTCCTTTACCACACCCATCTTTGCAATTTCACTTTTACATTATTCACACATCTAGAAGAGCCTTTTGGTGAATGTTAGCCCAGACACTTCTCATGTCCTGAGGAAGGGAAAAAGCAAAGTCCTCTTGGGTCTCATTTGTAGGACAGTCTATCCAAATGCACCAGCCACTTCCTTACCCACTTTGCCTGATTGTGTGAGAGCCTGCCAATTCTTTTCACAGGAAAATTCTTTCAGATAATAAACTACAATTCTGTCTTTATTCTGAGCTAACTACAGATTTCTCTACGGAGACTGTTAAACAAGAGCCAGATTATCTGGCAGATCCATGGTAACTTATTTTTGTTAATTCATTATCAGTTGTCAAAAAATATTTTTATATTTAAAATCCTCACAATTTGTATTTATATGGAACTTCCATTTAATAATCATTGTGCTGGGCCTGAAAGATAGAAGAATGACTATGTGACATTCATGCCTGAGGCCTGAGGTCTGAGGTCCCAGGTTAAAACCTGGACACCAACAATAACTGAAGCTGAACAATGATCTGGTAAAAATAATAATAATAATAATAATAGAATAAATGAATAAAGTAAAATAAATAAATAAATCCTCATCAAAATACTCTGGAAATATCTTTTTTCTTGGAATCTTTGCACACGTGTGAACATTAGAGAGCTAGAAGTCAGGAGGTCTTTGGCTACAAATACTAGTTTGGGAGTTTCATTTATTTATTTGTTTGTTTATTTCTTATTGGATAGAAAGAGATAAATTAAGAGGAGTGACAGAGATAGAGATGGAATGAGACAGAGGGACACCTGCAACCCTGGTTCACAATTTGTGAAGATTTTCACACTGTCATGTGAGTGCTTAACCAGGTGTGCCACCACCTGGCCAGAAGGTTTTGGAGTCTTTAGAGCTGCATCTTGCTGTTCTTTTTGTTTGTTTGTTTGTTTTAAGAGCTGAGAATCTTGGTGATTTGTACTACTTTCTTTTTTAAAAATACTTAATAAATTGGGAGGCTGGGCGGTAGCACAGCAGGTTAAGTGCACAGGGCGCCAAGCCCATGGACTGGCTTAAGGATCCCGGTTAGAGCCCCCGGCTTCCCAAGGTGAGGAAGGTCTGCAGGTGTCTGTCTTTCTCTCCCCCTCTCTATCTTCCAGTCCTCTCTCAGTTTCTGTCTGTCATGTCCAACAATAATGACAGAGGTAACAACAACCGCAATAAACAACAAGGGCAACAAAATGGAAAAAAGTAACTCAGGGAGCAATGGATTTGTAATGCAGGTAATGAGCCCCAGCAATAATCTTGGAGGCAAAAAAAAAAAAAAAAAAACAACCAAAAAAACCTTAATGAATTATTTGTATTTCCACCAGGACTATTGTTGGGTCTCAGCAGTGTACAGTGAACCCTCCTCTTGAGGTGGCCATATATTCCTTTTCTTTTTTTTTTCTCTCTGTTGTATTTGATAGGGCAGAAAGAAATTGAGAGGGGTGGGAGTAGAGAAGGAGAGAGAAAGATATGCAGCTGCAGACCTGCTTTACTGCTTTACTGTGAAGCTTTCCCCTGCAAGAGGGGAGCCAGTGGGGCTTGAACCCCGATCCTTGTACATTCAACCAGGTGTTCCTCCACCTGCCCCCCTCAAACTTTCATAACAAATCTTTTTTCTTTTCTTACTAAAGCAGTACTTTGCTCTGCTTTAGCTTTTAGTGATGCAGGCAAGCGAACCAGAAACTCTGACATAAAATCCCTTTTGCATGACCATTATGCTACCTCTTCTCCAATCAAAATGAGTACTTCCAGCACGAAAATTGGCAAATGATGTCAGAACTCCCATCCTTCCCTGTCCTTAGACCCATTATGTTTAAATAATAATGATAATTATAATAATAATAATAATGCAACAGGATATAAATAAAAACCCAACTGCAAGAAAAATAATGAAATGGGATCACATCGAATTGAAAAGCTTCTGCACAGCAATAGAAACCACCAACCAAACAAAGAGACTCCCTACTGGATGGGAGAAGATCTTTACATTTCATATATTAGACAAGATGATGATAACCAAAATACATAAGGAACTTATGAAACTCAGCAACAACAATAAAGAAATGATCCCATCCAAAAATGGGGAGAAGATATGGACAGAATATTCAACAAAGAAGAGATCCAAAAGGCCAACAGACATATGAAAAAAATGCTCCAAGGCATTGATTGTTAGAGAAGTGCAAATAATGACAACAATAACATAATACTTCACTCAAGTGAGAATGTCATATATCAAAAAGATAGTAAGTGCTGGAGAGGTTGCAGGGATAAAGGAAACCTCCTGCACTGCCGATGGGGATGTAAATTGGTCCAGCCGCTATGGGGAGCAGTCTGGAGAAGCCACAGAAGATTAGAAATGAGCTTGTCTTAGGGCCCTGCAATTCCTCTCCTGGGGATATGTCCTAAGGAACCAAACAAACCCATCCAAAAAAATTTGGAACTTCCATTTAATAATGATGATGCTGGGCCTGAAAGATAGAAGTATGACTGTGCAACATTCATGCCCGAGGCCTGAATGAAAAAAAAGATTTGTGTACACCTATGTTCATACCAGTACAATTTGTAATAGCCAAAACCTGAAATTTGCCTGTAATAGCCAAAACCTGAATTTGCTTTCTTTTCTTTTAAATATTTTTATTTATTTATTATTGGATAGAGACAGGCAGAAATTGAGAGGGGAGGGGAAAGCAGAGAGGAAGAAAGACAGAGAGACACCTGCAGCCCTGCTTCACCACTCCTGAAGCAACCGCCCTGCAGGTGGGGAGCCGGGGCCTGGAACTGGGATCCTTATTCAGGTACTAGTGCTTAACCCACTGCACTACCACCCGGCCCCCTGAATTCACTTTCATCAGATCTTGGATAATACTTCAAGGACACATATTAAATGAGATAATCCAGAAAGAGAATTGAGAAATCAGAACAGAAAGAGTAACACAAAGCACAACCTGGACTGGGTTTGGTGTGCTGCACTCAAGTAAAGGACTCAGGGGATGAAAGTGAAGGGCTTTCAGGTCCCGGTGCCTGATGGTAGAGGAGGACTTAAGCTGGGGGTGAGTGTCTGGCAGAAAACTGAGCAATTTAGGGAGTCGGGCTGTAGCACAGAGGGTTAAGTGCAGGTGATGCAAAGTGCAATCCCGGTTCGAGCCCCCGGTTCGAGCCCCCGGCTCTCTACCTGCAGGGGAGTCCCTTCACAAACAGTAAAGCAGGTCTGCAGGTGTCTATCTTTCTCTCCCCGTCTCTGTCTTCCCCTCCTCTCTCCATTTCTCTCTGTCCTACTGAACAACAATGACATCAATAATGACTACAACAAGAAAACAGCAAGGCAACAAAAGGAATAAATAAATAAATATTTTAAAAAATAACAACAATAATAATTACAGCAATAAAACAACGGCAACATAAGGGAATAAATAAAAAAAAATTAAAAAATGAGCAATTTGGCATATGTACCAATAATTATATTTACTGTGAATCATTAATTCCCCCAATAAAAATTAAAACAAAAATTGAGTCTTATCATTCAGGTTTTGATCAAATCCTTGTATTTCATGAAGCAGTTTCTTTTTTTTCCTCTTGGAGCTATCCCTTTTTCACACATGTATTTCAGAAGTTCCTCATAGTTTTTGCTCCACAAAATTCATCATTATTATTCCTCAGTGTGATAATGGATTATTGATTCACTTCATTACCTCTTTTCTATAATTTATCGGGGTGGGTGGCATGTGTTAGGCCTGTCATTTTAAACTGTGCTAGTCCTATTCTTAATCTTTAATGGTCACCTCATTAAAATATTTAAATGAAAGCTGTTTATCCATCTCCCTACTATAAATATGCAAATTTAAAATGTAGATTTTGAATATGGCATTAGCACTTTGAGAACACAGCTGTCCAGTGAGTTAAGTACTCCCATGTAATCCTATTTGGAATTTCAAAGTAACTGTCATTGCATCATTTCTTTCTGATTCTTACATGATGAACTAGCCAGTAAATTATTCTATAAATGCTGCTTGGTGTTGAACTTACTGGGGGCTACTCTTCTAAACCTTTTAGACTATGAACCAAAACCTGCTCAATGCCAAAGAAGAAGAACCATCTTTCTAAAAACAGATAATGGTAGGTAATCTTCAGATTCAAATTTTATTTTTTAAGGTTTTATTTAAAGGCTAGAGGAGAGGTTATCCAGGTTCAAGTCCTTGGTCCCCCCTTGCAGGGTTGGGGCATCACTTTATGAGTGATAGAGCAGTGCTGCAGGTGTCTGATTTCTTATCTGTTTCTGTTTCTCCTCTCTCTACTGTCTCTCTCACTGCCCAAAAAAAAAAAAGGAAAAAGGGAAACATGGTCACAAACCCCAGTGATAATATTGGCATCAGATAAACAAGTAAGCAAAAATTAAAAAAAAAAAACATAATGCTTTACTTCTTTTTCTTCTTCTTCTTCTTCTTCTTCTTTTTTTTTTTTTTTTCATTGCCATCAGGGCTAGGTTCCTGCACTGTGAATCATCTGTTCCTGGTGGCCTTTTTTTATTTTTCTCTTTCTATTTTTATTTGGATAGGGCAGAGAGAAATTGAGAGGGCAATGGCAGATTAGAGAGGGTGCAAGATAGATAAACACCTGCAGACCTTCTTCAGCACTCCACTGCAGGTTCAGAGTGGGGACTCAAACTGGGGTTTTTGCTCATGGCCACCACCTTGCCTCTATTTATTCATTTATTTTTTAATTTATTTATGAAATCGAAATAATGACAAGACCATAGGATAAGAGGGATACAATCCCACACAATTCTCACCACCAGAGCACTGCATCCCATCCCCTCCCTTATTTATTTACTTCTAATGGAAAGGAGTGGGATGAAAGAGAAAGAGAACCAGAGCTTCACTCTGGCAGGCCTATGCAATGCTTAGACCTTATGCCTGTAAATCCTGCATTCTATCCACTGAGCCAATTCCTGGCTACAGGAAGAAAATGTTAAACTTGCAAGGCCCCAGGGACAAACGTTCTGCAAACTCAGGAAGCCGCCTATTTAAATATTTTGAAAGAGCTGGGGGTGGGGAAGAACATAGTAGAAGATAAGAAAGGTTGCAGAGGGGCTGGGTGGTGGCATACCTGGTTAAGTGCATGTATTACAATGCGCCAGGACCCAGGTTCGAGCTCCCGCTCCCCACCTGCAGGAGGAAAGCTTTACGAGTGGTGAAGCAGGGCTGCAGGCGTCTCTCTGTCTCTCTATACCCACCCCTTCTTGATTTCTGGCTGTCTCTATCCAATAAATAAAGATAATTTAAAAAGAAAGGTTGCAGAATGAAGGCCAAGACAGCAAAAAACAAAAATAACTTGAAGTGCGGCACAGCCTAGAAGACTTAAAGGGGGGAAGGGATTATTTAAATTTAGGGATTTCTTTTTTTAAATTTATTTATTTATTCCCTTTTGTTGCTCTTGTTGTTTTATTGTTGTAGTTATTATTGTCGGATAGGACAGAGAGAAATGGAGAGAGGAGGGGAAGACAGAGAGGGGGAGAGAAAGACACCTGCAGACCTGCTTCACTGCCTGTGAAGGGGCGCCTCTGCAGGTGGGGAGCTGGGGGCTTGAACCAGGGTCCTTATGCTTTGCGCCATGTGAGCTTAACCCATTGTGCTACCGCCCAACTATCTAAATATAGGGATTTCTAAACACCCCTCCCCCAAGGTTAAATTGCAAGTATTTCTTTAGGAATTGGGAATGGATGAAACTTCTAAAAAAAAAAAAAAGAAAGGAAGTAAGAAAGAAAGAAAGAAAGGAAGGAAGGAGGAAGGAAGGAAGGAAGGAAAGAAGGAAGAGAGATAGAAAGAAAAAGGTAATAAAGACAATCTTTCCAATGCACCATTATAAAGACTTGCTACAAAATACTTGTATGAAGTCACAAGGGCTTTTAAAAGACTTTTAGGCTTAGCAAACTATGTACTTAGGTTCAAATAAGCACATGCTGGGATTTCAAATTTTTAATAAAGACTTCTGAATTTACCAAATACATGGAAATTGGTCTTCTTTTGTTTATAATGTAAGTCCAAAACTCTCACTGACTTTAAGCAACATTCCCAGGAGTCTAATTTTTTTTTCTTTGAAGATGAGCTATCTTGGTATTTATATTAAAATTGAACTTGGTGAAGTCCATAAGTATGCTTTAATATTCTTGTTAATATTACTTTATAATATTGACATTTTGAGTTTCAATAGCTAAGATCTTTGTACAAAGAATGTTTTGTGAATTTATTAGCATTATTTATGCCTGTAACAAGATAGGAACTGAAGAAAGGTCTCCTCAATCCATAGTAAGAAAATGAGAGTGAAAATGTAACTGACATGTCTAATTAACAAACCCCTTTGACAACTATTGCTCGTGGTGCTAATGTTTCAAATTATGAGAGAAATTTTAAGCCATTATTGCTTATACATCTACATGTACATTTTCAAATTGTGTTGTGATTTAGTTTAGAAACAGGAAAATGCACCTATTTATATAGTCCTGGTTTTTTGACTATGTAAATACCAAAGTACCCACAACCCTACTAGGGGAAAATAAGGGACAGGGGACCTTGAACCCCAGTTCTACCTAGACTACATGAGACTTGAAACTTTTGTGACTATGCCCTGGCTTTTGGCTTTGGCACTGAGAAGGATGAGAATTTGGAGAAAATGTGAGTAGGAGGTCAAATCCTTTGTTTCCTTCACCTAGAGGGAAGAAAATGGATGGACCCTGGGGGAAATAGAAACAACTGTAGGTGTGGCTTAGAAAGGAAAAAGAAAGGTGAGGGTTTTCTCACCTGGAAGACAGGACCAGTAGAATAATCAGGTCATTTAAACAGACCAGTGAAAAGTTCCTTCCAGGTAGACAGGACAGTATAAAAGAGCCAACACATGTTGACACTTGTTGAATGAACACGTTGTCTGGATGACCCAAGCATCTCTGTACACATGCACTCATTTTTCTAAATAAAGTATGTAATGCCTTCCACGATCTCTTCCATTCTTTGTGGAACACTGGCAAACCAGACACAATGGGGAAGATACGTCAGTCTCATTTTCCACTGACCTCCGCCAACCCCTGCCTTCCACGATCTCTTCCATTCTTTGTGGAACACTGGCAAACCAGACACAATGGGGAAGATACGTCAGTCTCATTTTCCACTGACCTCCGCCAACCCCTGCAACAATCCAACTTGTGTTGTATCATATTGTATCATTCCCTCATAATTACCTACTGCCCCATTTGAAGCCATATATCTGAAAATCCCTATCTTAGGTAACCAAGGACTTCATGTGATCATTATAGGTGAATTTTACTTGTTGCAAGATCTTATATAAATCAGACATACTTAGAGTATGTATTTTCAGGTATATTTCTCTTCTTTAGCTGAGCACACTGTTTTTGAGGTTTTTTTTTTTTTCATTTAGTTCTGTATGTCAGTAGTTTTAACACTGAAGTTTTCTGTTGTTTCCATGATTTACCTGTTGGTACTTATTTTTAGTTTGAGACTGTTATCAATGAAATCACTGTGAAAACACATGGACAATGTATTTGTGGACAGATGTTTTCATTTATTTTTGGTAAATACCCAGGAGAGGAATTTCTGGGTTATAATGACACTAATCATATGTTTAACTGTAGGAACCAAAATTATTTCAATTGTGATTATTCCATTCTCCAGCTCCAGATTTAGTTTATTAGTGCTTCAACACTGTATAACCTCATCAGTGCTTGATATTATCATATATATATATTGTTTTGCCATTCAAATGGTTACAAAGTGGTACCTCATTAAGGTTGAATTTTCATGTCCATAAGTAAAATCTTGAACATATTTTCATGTATTTATTTTCCATTTATATACCTTATTTTGCAAAATGTCTGCTCAAATGTTTTTTTTCTTTCATTTTAAGGTGGGATGTTAGAATTGCATTCTAAGAAATTTTCATCTGTTGCAGCTAGGGAGATGGCTCAACTGGTAAAGCACAGGACTTAACAAGCACGGGATTCTTGGTTTGATGCTGGAGTGATGCTCTGGCTCCTTAGCCCAGTCTCCTGCACCACCCATATGAAGTTCTCTCTTTAATGTATAACAAAAAAATCCTTTTAAAAAAGATTTTTTAAAAATATATTTCAGATGTAAAACTTTATTTCATATACCTTTTTCCTAACCAATGGTAGCCTGTATCTTATCTTTTCATTTATTTGCCCTAGATCAGATCAAATCGATGGGATTTACAGTCAAAAATATTTATACATCCTTCCCATATTTGGGAGCTACTCTCTTCCCTGATCCAGCTTTCTGGTCCTTTTTCCAGTCATGACATCATCTCCCCAGACAATAACTTGGATGCACCTGCATATCAGATGCTCAGGATAGAAAAAAAATAGTATAGTCATAGGCCCTTTGAAATATAACTAAAATAGCACTACTAACTATCTAGAAAATGGAGACCCCCCCCCCCCAACTCTTCATCTGAACTATTCCAGCCTTTAGGTTCATGATTAGTCAACAACTTGTTTGACTCTGTATGTTAACTCTTTTTTTTCAGCCACCAAATTCCAGATACTAACATGATGCCAACTGGATTTTCTTGGGCAGAGGATCCCACCAGTGTGTCCTGGAGCCCTGCTTCCCCAGAGCCCCGCCCCATTAGGGAAAGAGAGAGATAGGCTGGGTTTTGTGGATTAACCAGTCAACGCCCATGTTCAGCGGGAAAGCAATTACAGAAGTCAGACCTTCTACCTTTTGCACCCTCTAATGACGCTGGGTCCATACTCCCAGAGGGATAAAGAATAGAAAAGCTGTCAGGGGAGGGGATGAGATATGGAGTTCTGGTGGTGGGAACTGTGTGGAGCTGTATCTCTCTTATCCTATGGTTTTTGTCAGTGTTTCCTTTTCATAAATAAAAATTAAAACAATAAAACAAACGAATTTTTAATTTTTTTTTATTTTTTATTTATTTATATTTATTTTTAACCAGAGTACTGCTCAGCTCTGGCTTATGGTGGTGCAGGGGATTGAACCTGGGACTTTGGAGCCTCAGGCATGAGAGTCTCTTTGCATAGCCATTTTGTTATCTAACCCTGCGTGAATGATTTTTTTTTTTTAAATTGCCACAAGGTTTATCACTGGGGCTAGGTGCCAGCCCTACAAATCCACCCATTCCCCATGGCCATTATTTCCTTTCCTTCTACCTTCTCTCTCTCCCCTTCCTTCTTTCCCTCTCCCCTCCCTCCCTCCCTTCCTCCCTCCCTTCCTTCCTTCCTTCCACTCTCTCTTTCTTTCTTAGAAGAAAGAGAGAAATAGAGAGGGGAGGAGGAAAGATAGAGAACGTTAGAGACACCTGAAGGCCTACTCCACAACTTATGAAGTTTTCCCTGCAAGCAGGGAGTGGGGGGCTCCTACAGGGGTCCTTGCACATGGTAATGTGTGCTCCCAATGAGGTGCACCACCATGTGGTGCCCTGAATAAAAATTTAAATTTTAGATAAATGCCATTTTAACCCATAATGTCTTCATCCCTTGAAGTCCTAACACTCCACTGTGTCAGAATGTAGGTTATTTGAAACTAGGGTCATCATCCAGGTTATCAAGTTAAGATGAGACCATTAGTGTGACCTCTAACCTCATGTCTGGTGTCTTATAGAAAACGGAACACAGGCAGAAGTTCAGGTGAGCATGAGGGCAGAGATCAGTATGACTCAGAAGCAAGTGAAGAGCATTCAAATATTGTTAATAAACCACCCAAACATGGGGAGGCTTAGAATAGATCGTCCCTCACAACTCTCACAACATCTCTGTCTGAACCTTCATCACAGACATCTAGCCTCCAGACACTTAGAGAAGATATATTTCTGTAGTTTTTATCATCAGACTGACGTCTTTTGTTACAGATGCCATAGGAAAACAATATGAAACAAATTCATCACTTTTCCTTTATAGTTAGAGCTTTGAGTGCCCAAACAAATCTCTGTCTACCTCAAGGTCACTAAAAGTTATTTCTGTATTTCATTATTTATTTTTATTGTCACCAGGGTTATTGCTGGGCCTCAGTACCAATACTATGAATCTACCACTGCTGCTGACCATTTTTTCCTTTTTTTCTTCTTCTTCTTTTTTATTGGATATAACAGAGAGAAAGAGAGACCCCCCCACACACAGACCTGCTTCATTGTTCATGAATTTTCCCTCCTACAGGTGGGGACCTGGTGGCTTGAACCTGACTCCTTGTGTATGGTGATGAGTGTGTGCTAACTGGTGCACTACTGCCAGGTCCCCTTTGTTTGAGATTTTCTAATGCCTGAGAACACTTATTGCTTGTGTAATTTCTTATAACTAGTTGATGTATTTTTCTATGCAAAAAAAATGTGTAGAAAACACAGTAGTAACAGCCAATAGTAGCAGTAGAATCTATCAACTTATTCTCTGTCCGCCTGTTCAAGTTCAATTTGATGTAAATTTTAGTTCAAAGAGGACAAGTCCCATTGTCCTTTTAGTAAAAAATTTTACCAGTAAAGATGGATCATAACTAATATTTTAACACCAATCACTGAGCAGGTAAGCTCAGATATATTTATCATTTCTATCACCCTCTCCTCATTCAAAATGGATTCTTTTGTTTTAAAATTAATTAATGTACGTATTTGATAGGGAGAGAGAGAAATCAAGAAGTAGATGTAGATACAGAAAGAGACACATTGCTGCCCTGCTTCAAGACTTCTGAAACTTCTTCCACTGGAGGTGGGGTCTGGGGGCTTAAACCTAGGTCCTTGTGCATTGTGGCATGTGTACTCAACCAGGTGTGCCACTGCCCAGCCCCTCAAAGTGCTCTGGTGAAACAGATGTGACTCAGGGTAAATATCTCACCATTACTGAGCAAGTGGTTCATTTTCTTCTGAATGTCCCGCATCACAAAAAGCTTCAATGGTCACTTTAGCACCGGCATACACTCTACTTCAAGAAAGTGCAAATTATCAATTGACCCAGAGAGCGAGATGCACCATAAGACATTAGTATCTTTCTTGGAAGCTCTTTTATGACACTTCTTTTCTTCACATTTGGGGAAATGAAATCCTGCTAAAGTCATAGAAAGGATTAAGAAAGTAGTTTAGTAAGCTTTCTTCATCAACTCTTGGTTGCAATGGAACGATCCGTGTGTATGACCTGCTTTATTTTATGTTACCGTGTGAGCATATAGCACTGCTCTCTGACCGTGGAAGTTTTATGTCAGAATAGAACAAGCATGGAGGTCATGCCTTACCCTTGACTGAAAGGTGTCTCCACGTCACGGTAGGTTCTGGCCTCCCAATAGCAAGACACAGGAGGGTCACGCTGCTTCCTTCATTCACAGTAACATCTGAAGAAATATTCATGATCTGGGGAGGAACTGTAAAGAAACAGAGGGGATAAGAAATAAATAAAAAGTAATTCCTTTCACTCAAAAGGAAGAGCTAAACTATAAATACTGATAAGACATGATTTTATGACTTTATTTCAATAACAATTTTTAGATTGCTAGATTTACCAAGGATGCAGTCATTAACATAAATTTTATGGCATGTGGTGTAGAAATTGCTCTGGATTATGACTTGTTTTAATGGAAAACAAACGTATGTGTGGAGGGTGGTGGGAGCTGAGAAATTTAAGAGATGGGAATTTCTCTTTGCTGTTTAACAGGTTAAGTGTCAAGGAAAACAAAGTTGTTCTTTTTCGTTGAACTACGAGTTTATGTGGATAACTACCAGGAGCCCCTAGTCCAATCTCTTTTATTCCCAATAAGTCACAGCAACAACCACACTGAACTAGTTAGCATTTCTAGAACATTCTAGGCCCTTTGTAATTATTTGACCTTTCAGAAGTTGTTTCATCCTGGAATTTTAAATTTTACCTGAAAATTCATTCTCCACTCATCTGTTTTCTTTTCTTTTCTTTTTTTTCTTGCCTCCAGCATTATCGCTGGGACTCAGTGCCTGCACTATAAATCCACTGCTCCTGGAGGCCATTTCTCTCATTTTTTTTACCTTTGTTGTTATTATTATTACTGCTGTCATTTCTGTTGTTGTTGGACAGGACAGAGAGAAACTGAGAGAGGAGGGGAAGACAGAGATGAGAAGAGAAAGATAGACACCTGCAGACCTGCTTCACCGTTTGTGATGGGCGTGCCCTTCAGGTGGGGTGGCGGGGCATGGGATCCTTATGCCACTCCTTGTGCTTCATGCTACATGTGCTTAACTCGCTACACTGTGGCCCAGCCCCCAAAACATATCTTTTGAAGTTTAGTGAAATTTTCACTTCTCACTAGAGTTACTTGATTTTCCCACTAGACCCCACCTCTAATATACTGCCCCTGTTACTATTGCAACTCTGATATTGCATTGTAAGACTACACTTTGAGTGGCTTCATAACCCAATGATTATGAGTGGAGTTCTACAGCTGAACACTTCACTAACTAAATGATCTTGATCAATGGAACCTGTTTTCACACCCCCACCCAAGCTTTCACTTTCTGACCTGTGAAACAGAGATAACAGAAGTAGCTTAATTGATTCTGACATGAGATGTCAATAAAATGAAACAAGAGCTAAACAGAATGCCCGATATAAAGAAAGCACTCAATGACTGTTAGCTACAAAGATGGTGACAATGATGAGGATGGCAAAAGGAACAATAAAATCTCTGGTTGGAGGGGTTAGTTCAGTGGTAGCACAACAGTGATCAGAGCTATGGTCTGGTCAAACAGCAAAATATCTTACAATAAACAGATATCCTCTCAAGAGTTCTGGGTCTTTGTTTATTTAGTGCAGCAATGGTTGTCATGACCCCTGACCTGGTTGTCTACTATGTTCTACTTTTAGAGTCAATTCTCAGTTTCATCACAACTCAGCAGTGGAAAATGCTTAGATTCCTCTTCAACTCTTACTTCGCATTGCCATTGTCCTGGCGGAGAGTTGGACCAACTTTCACATGGAGAAATAGCAACAGCCTCCTACCTGGTTTCTCTTTCCAATTCTGAATTCTCGAACTTAGCACTTCCACATGGTCTGAGTAATCCTTTCCTGCAATAATCTACCTTCTCAGCCTTAAATTTAGTTTACCAGATTCAAGCCACGGTTTCTCTTCTGAGACCTGAGTCCTCTGCAGTATAATCCCCAAGTCACTGACAAACTTTATCTCTAGAGACAGTCCCTATTTATGTAGAACTTTGCAGACAAGGAACTTCACACTCCCTGGAACATATCAAAGGCTTAGTAGGCACTTAGCTGACTCTGTTTTCCCCATCTACTTGTCACTTAATATGCACAAAGAGTCAGCTCTGCTTTCCAGGGTTCTCAGAGCTGAATCTTTTATCTGCAGGAGAGACATGCACACAGTATTACCCCAAATCCTGCAAGTGTAGTCACCATCTTTTCCATAAATTTTGCTGAAGCCTTCTTCAGGGAATAGCCCAGGCACGCTGTTTATATCTAACATGCCCTTCTGTAACTAGAGAATGAGGTGCTTGAGATCAAAGGTATGGTCCACCCACTTCTCTGCTTCCTCAGTGAGGGCACAAAACTGACAAGGGTGCATGCTTATTTCTTCTTTGAAGGAAAAAAAAAATCCAAAGACCAGATTAAACAAATCCTAAACTAACAGGGGGAGGTAAAGCTTTTAATAGGGGATTTCAGATAACCAGCCCTTTCTCCACAATTTTCTTTCAGGTTTTTAAAATCAAAGGAAGGAAAACAGAGAAAGGAGACATCTAGCCTTCAGTTATGCTGATTTATTCATACTGCTAGTTTAATTATGAATTATTAATTTCCAGACAGGTAGCATGTTACTAGATGCCTAACCTCCCTAAGTCTGTGGAAAAGAATTATGGTTGATGCCTGACTTCGAGAACTCTGCAGCCTGGAGTTCCATACTGCTGAGACCTTAGAGGTAAGTCTTTCCAAGGAGAAGCCGTAAGTAACACGTAGAACATTTGAGCTCTTAAGGGAATCCACATTAGCAAATAAATAAAAATCACCTTGCTTGTAAATCTGCCACACTTTGGATTATTTCTGCATTAGGATTTGGCCTGAAATTTCAGTGCACATATTTTATACACGGTGGGGGAAAAAAAATGAGTATAGATTCTAACCATAGTGCATTCTCTTGAGGAAACTGCTACCTGTTTTTCAGTATTTTCTAGCTTGTTAAAAAATAGTATTCGGCTTAGAAATGTCAGTTTCTTTCTTTTTGACTTTTATAAAGCAATGACTTCAGCACACCTTCCAAAATATTCTCAGAAGAATGTCACTGTTAGCTGAAGTTCTCTTGCTCTAGACCCCAGAGTCTCCCTAACAAAGGAGACACATATCAGGGAAATAGAGTCAATTTAATAGAGAATGATTTAGTACATAGCAGTTAGGATGCCCAGAAACAGAGCTCTCAACCAGGTCCCAAAGACAAAGGGATCAGTTTTAAATATGTTATGTTTTCTCTAGACTATGAGTGCTGTGAAAAAGCCTGTGGATATTTGGTGTCCAGTAAATGCCTCCATCAGGAGGCAGTCTTCTAAAATGAACTTGTAAAGGTTAATCTAGACATTCCCATCAAGCCCCAGGCAGTGTTGCCCACCAGCCTCTGCAAAGTCCTTAGGATTTTTTGCTATCTCCTCAAAGGAAGAAATTTAAGTGCATTCCAAGAGTTTAGTAGCCAATAGTAAAAAAATGGAGTGGCTAAAGTTCTTTCTGTTCTTACTTGCTGAATCCTTCTAATAAACACTATGTATTAGCTATTAATATGCAACTTGATAGTCTTTCTTATTGGATTGTGTGTATACATGTACAGAGAAATAGCTCATAATTTATCTGTGTTTATTTCATCTCTATTCATTTTTGTGTGTCTAAATATACTTATCCATCCACCTGTCTACCTAAAATGACTACAGTTTGGAATCTTAGTAGTTGTATGTTGAAAGTCTACACAAAGGCTGTGGTATAACCCATCACTACCAGTGAAAAGTTGTGAACTACCAGCAGAAGAGGAAACTCTTAGAATCTTCAGGTATGACTGAAAACATGAAACTACTGAAATCCATAAATTAGACTTTTGTTGCCCTAGTATTTTGAGTTATTTCAGCATTTTAGGTAAGATTGTTAGAGCTTTTTGTGTTTACTAAGTATATGTGAATCCTGTCCCATCCATCCATCCATCCATCCATCCATCCATCCATCCATCCATCCATCCACCATCTGACACAGATACAAGTCTATAAATTGATAATGATCTATCAATTCATATCTATCATAACTCAGTACTGGAAAATGTCTAGGTTCCTTTACAACTCTTCACATTTCCATTGTCCTGGCTGAGAGATTACCAATTTTCAAATGGAGGATGGTAACAGCCTCCCACTTGGTCTCTTTACAACTCTGAATCCTTCAAACCTATCAAAGTAATGCAATAACATTCAAAGTCATTCACAAGTGCTTGCCCCTTCAAATAATCATGATTGAAACAAGAGGAAGTTATAATCATGTTGCCAAATACAATACAGTTTTAAAATTAACTTTAAAATAGTTGGTACTTCCCTTTATAAGTAACATTTGACCTTGGAGAAATAAAATAGCTAAGACAGACTTTATGCTCAATGACATGCAGTGAGTTGAGGAATTAAACTGGAATGATACAGTTTTGTTTATATGATAAGGACTTAAGAAAAATATACGCCGAGGATACTGTAAACAGAGGCATCAAAGTATCTGAAGACTTGTGGGCATAAATACTGTACTTATGTCATTGGCAAGAGATTAAATAAAAAGATGGGATTTTACATGGTATGTATATAAATCCCACAGTTCAGCTTTAGGCTCTGGAATACACAAAGTATTTGCACATTCTCTCTTTTTTTTTTTTCCTCAGTATAGCCAACTGCTCTTAAACATTGTGATAACTTCAACTTGGCTCTTCCTGTTCCATCTCACAGTCATTAGCTTAGCTAATGTGAAAATCATCCTTCCTTGCTTAGAATGTTACAATTCTCTTCATCTCTTGACCTGCCACCATTTTATAATTTACACCTTCCACACCTACCAAAATTACCTCTTCAGTGTCATGCTTCTGTTAACACCCCAGTATCTACTGCTTACTAAGATTGTAAGTTCAAACTTCTTAGCATTTTCTAGCTGGTCAGAGCCTAACAACTGGCTCATTCCTTTAACACGTCCCACATTCTTCAACACTCAACTCAAATACAAGATCCTTTACAATGGCTTGTATTCCTATTAATGTTGTTACTGTTATAATTTTGTCACCAAGGTTACCACTGTACCTGCATAACTCTACCACTGCTGGTGGCTTTTTTTTTCTTTATCTTTTTTAGATGGACGGTAAGAATCAGAGAGAGACAGAAAAAGGAGAGAGACAGAAAGAGAAAGCCCCTGAAGTACTGGTCCACTATTTGTGAAGCGTCCCCTTCATGTGCTTCCATGTGATGATGGCCTTAGGCTTGAAGCCAAGTCATAAGGCAATGTGAACACTCTACTGGGTAAGACATTGTTCTAATCCCCACCCCACCCCAATTTCTAGGTCTTAACTGCTTTCTCCTCTGTTCCTAAAGCCTTCTTGTTCATTTATTTATCATATTGTTAAAGTATTTTTTTCCTGGCAAGCCATTTTTTTATTTGTGATTAACTGTGGTTTACAAGATTGCATGATTACAGGGTATAGTTTCACGCCAACCCTACACCAAAGTTCTGTGTTCAGCTCTCCAGGTGATAACCACCATAGTTTCCCTAAAGTCTTTTTTTAAAATTTTTTTAAATTTTTATTTATTTATTCCTTTTTGTTGCCCTTGTTGTTTTATTGTTGTAGTTATTATTGTTGTTGATGTTGTCATTGTTGGATAGGACAGAGAGAAATGGAGAGAGGAGGGGAAGACAGAGAAAGGGAGAGAAAGATAGACACCTGCAGACCTGCTTCACCACCTGTGAAGCAACTCCCCTGCAGGTGGGGAGCCGGGGTTCGAACCGGGATCCTTATGCCCGTCCTTGTGCTTTGCGCCACCTGCGCTTAACCCGCTGCGCTACAGCCCGACTCCCTCCATAAAGTCTTAGAGGAAATTTGTTTCCTTCTCTTTCTCCTCCTCCTCCTCCTCCTCCTCCTCCTCTTCCTCCTCCTCCTCCTCCTCCTCCTCTTCCTCCTCCTCCTCCTCCTCCTCCTTTCCTTTCCATTCTTCTCCTTTTCCTTCTCTCTCTCTCTCTCTCTTTTGGATGCGGGGGGGGGGGGGTTCATGAGCTCCAGATCTCTAAATTTCACCTTTTAGTGTAACCATACAGTAGCTGTCTTTACTTATTTTGTTAAGCATAAAAATCTCCAGGCCCATCTACTTTGTCCCAAAAGACACACTGTCAACTCTTTTAATTGCAGAGTAGTTTTCCATGTAATATATATCCTATAACCATTTTGGCCTATTGATAGGCATTTAGATTGCTTCCATTCTTTGGCTGAATAATGCACCTACAAACACAGGGGTGTATATATTCTTTGGATAACTGCCTAATAGTAGTATTGCTCATCATAAGAACATACCATTTAATGTTGCTACTGAGCTTTTATATGATAGGGGACTGTTATATTTATCCTTGTAGTTCTTTTATATAATGTAATTCCTGACTTGTAGCAACACTTATTTCTTCCTCAATATAATTCATAAATGCTTGATTTTTAGATTGGGTATTTTGCAATGCATCAATGTTTCTTTCCTGGATATTTGACATTTGTCCTTTCCTCTCCTTGAAACACTCTCCATTTTATTTGTTTTTTTCCTCCCCCTTTGTATTTGGTTTAATGTTTTTAAAATATTTATTTATTTACTCCCTTTTATTGCCCTTACTGTTTTTTATTGTTCTAGTTATTATTTGTGTCATTGTTGGATAGGACAGAGAGAAATGGAGAGAGAAGGGGAAGACAGGGGGAGAGAAAGATAGACACCTGCAGACCTGCTTCACCATTTGTGAAGCAACCCCCCTACAGGTGGGGAGCTGGGGGCTCGAACAGGGATCATTCACCACATGCACTTAACCCACTGCACTACTGCCCAACTCCAGTATTTGGTTTAATGTTACAGCCTCCCAGAAGTCTATATTAATCACTCCAGTCTACACCCTTATCATCACATTCAGGCCATTTTGTTAGAAACTCTCCTCAACTTTAAACTTTTCTTCGGTAATGCAGATACAGTTTTGTGCTTTCATGTTATTTTTTATGGTTACTTTTAAGTTTTATAATTAAGTTTTTAATAGTTTTTGATGTTTTAAATACTTTTAAAATCTCTATACTACAAACACTATCCCCCCAGTACTTAGAACTATGCTTGGCACATAATAAAGCTTGACAAAAATGTGTTGAGAATGAATAAAAGTCTACTTTAAATACCACACCATGTATGTTATTGCATACAAGTGAGAGAGTGAGACTGAGCTCTAAATGGCTTTTCTAGAGACAAAATATTTCTTTTTGCAAAGGAAATTAAGGACCAAAATATGTTATACTGCACATATTACTTATGATGAAATGGTACATTGCAAAAAACTAATTTGGAGTCAGAGTCATTTGAATACCAACCTGTCTGACTCTTTTCTCTGCTTTTAAATAAAAAATTCCTTTAGAATCGATTTGACAGAGTTTTATAACAGTTTCACATCCATACATGAAGTGTGCAAGTCACTGTCCCCTCCACCCAGGACAGTATATCCCCCACTCCTAAGCCTTGATAAAAACCAAAGTTTTCACATAGTTCAAAAGACATTTTGACAAAAATTGCTAGCAAGTTCATTGGTCTATTACTTATATTCCCCCAAGTAAGTGAAACCATCTGATAGTTGTCCTTCACCTTTTATTTCACTTATCACAATCACCTCTAGCTCCATCCATTTTGTCCCAAGTGATACAATCTCATCCTTTTTGATTGTACAGTCATATCCTTAATGTAGTATCAGAGGTCATAGTCAACTGAACTCAGGCTCTCACAAATGTGCTGAACTGCTGAGTCACCTAGTCAGTTCAGAAGAACAGAAAGCCTTATTCCACCATTTATAGAATCCTGACTGATTTTTGTCTTTGTTCCTCTCATGTAGTCCTGGGATCAAATCCAGGGTCTTATACAAGCTACTTGGTGCTCAATCACTAAACTACATTTCAGACCCTTCTGTAATAATTTTCAAAATGGTTACTCAAGCACATTAATTTCATCTTTCTCTGCCATAAAATTGGCCATACAAGAAGATGGAGATTAGATCAGAAATCATATTTTTTTAATTTTTTAAATTAGAGATCATAATTTAAAGAGGCTTAAGTAGCTTTGTTTTCATTTTATCATTATCATCATCCCCCTGAGAATAACAACACAATAAGAGATCATGTGAAAAGCAATGTAAATATGAAAGGCTTTCTATTGCACTTTTGAACACTCAAAGCTAATTTATAAAAATAACTTAGCAAAAGCATCTAAATACTCATTTTTCCCATTCTTCTAGGATTTTTTTTTTCATTTTAACAAGGACACATATTTTATAAACCAGAAGTAGGATTTATTTTGAAATTATGGTATTCACAATAAATAATATCATGCCACATTTTGTATACTTAAATAGTTTGGCAGGGTGGGAAAAATATTGTATGATGTGTGAAGAAAATTGGATTTTAGTCATCGCTTCTCCATAGTTATGGGATCATTTGTAAATTACATAAACCCTCCAGCTTAGGGTGTGTATGTTTGTGTATTTGTGTATATGTTTGTATAGAATGTACTTGTCTAGTCAGCGTGTGTAGATGTGCTGAAGGCAGTATGGTAGTAGTAGGAGTGTCAATTTATTTGATTTGATTGAAGAAATCTAATTGTGATTTTTTTCTAATCCTTTCTGGTAAAAAGAATACCCTGAGTTAACAATCTCTTAGCGACAATACAAGTGCAAGGTAGTTACTCTTGAGAGTAAAGTGATAATGGAACTGGAATCCGTAACAAAATACAGTGTGTATTTCACTGAGTTGATATCAGCACTCTATGTATACATATACATTTCCTTTAACCCTTAGTTCATCTTTAGAAAATCACCCCATTACAAAAATCAATGTATGGGTAGCCATTATTGGAGTCAAATTGAGAATCCAGAAATATATCTATATATTTTATGACCAATTGATCTTCATTGAATTGTTAAGAGGATGCATTAAGAGAAAAAATAGGTTTTTTTTTTAACAAACAATGTTGGAACAACTGGATATTCTTTAGGAATAATAATAAAGGAGAAGTCATAAAGGTGAACACTTCACATTAAATAAAAACTACTAACTTAAATGTGTCAAATACTTAAATCCAGAGCTAATCTATGTAAGAAAAATAGACATGGACCCTTGTCACCTTGAATCAGGCAATATTTTTAGACATGGCAAATAACAATAACAACAGAGGTAGACATTTAACTTTAAACATTAACTATTTAAAACACCAACTTTTTTGTAATTTAAAGCTTAGGCTGTGTTTCATAGAGTATCATCAAGAAAGTGAGAAAGAAAGCTTACAAGATGGTAAAAATAACTCTGTACAGGAGGTCGGAAGATGGTGCACTCAGTTAAGCATACACAGTACTACGTGCAAGGAACCAGGTTCAAGTCCCTCACCCGCAGCAGGGATGTTTCACAAGTCATGAAGCAGGTCTTCAAGCGTCTATCTTTCTCCCTCCCTCTTTATCTTCCCCTCCCCTCTCAATTTCTCTTTACCATCAAATAAAATAATGGAGAGATAATTTTGTAAATAACATGCCAGATAAGGACTGGTCTCTATAACATATGCAAATCTTTACAGTTCAGCAATAAAAAGACAACCCAAATGAATCTGAAACTTCTCCAGAGAAAATACATCAGTGGCCAGTATGAACGTTAAAAAAAAAAAAGCTTTTTTGCATTATCTTTCCTTATGAAAATGCAACCCCCAAACTATAGTGTGATACTGCCTCACTCTCAATAGGACAGCAATAATGAAAAAGGGTAGAGTATAGCAAACGTTGGTGAGGAAAGAGAGACGTGGGCATTTTCACTTATTGCAGGTGGAATTGTAAATGGGTGCAGCTGCCTTAAAAGATATTCTGCCAGTTCCTGGAAAAGTTAAAGATAGACTCATCCTATGACTCATCAATTCAGTGCCTACATAGAAAGCCAAGAGCAAGGAAAACATATGCCTCTACAACAACTTGTACATGAATGTTCACAACAGCATTATTCATAATAACCAAAAAGGGGAAACAACCCAAATGTTCATCACAGCTGCGTATAAACAAAATGTAGAGTATCCCTCCAATGAAATCTGTTACTGATATATTTAAAAAAAAACAACAGTTAGGGACTGCTATATTTTCTCACACAACCGAGTCTTTGAGAACATTGTTGAATGGAAGAATTCAGGCACAACACACCATCCATATATGACTTCATTTACATGAAATGTCCTAAATGAGAGACTCCACGGAGAGAGAAAGTACAATGGTCATCAGCAGCTGGGAGAAGGAACACAATGGGACTGTCTACAGAAGACAAAGGTGGTTAGTACACACACTAAAAAACCACTGAACCATATACTTAGAAAGGCTAAATCTTGGGTAAACAAATTGGTTTTCATGAAGATGCTACCCTCAAATCTATCAGTTCTTGAGGCTTTTTGATCCTATGAGTGGGGAAGGCTCCTCAATACACTACACGTGGGTTCTCAGGAAAACCCATTTTTTCAAGGTATTGATAGCTTGTTGCATCATGTCGAGCACTACTCGAATCTCATCATCATTACTTACCCATTGCTTCTCTGTCTCTTTCAATACAACTCATGCTGTCCTAACCATGCCACACTGTTTGGCAGTGCTCTAAATACTCCATGCGTGATCATAATTCCACATTTTCACATATGTTGTACCCTCTGTCCACCACCTTCCCCACTCATCTGCTTGCTCATGTCCTAGTCAAACCAGAAACCTGGTATTTCACTGTCCTGAGATGAAATAGTCTATCTCTTTCTGTTACCCTCACTCAATGCTGCTCCTCTAGAAACAACTGTATATGCTTTGTGGCTATCAGCATAGTGATGTACTATATTCATTCTAGCACATTCACTGTGGGTCTATTATTTTCTAGACTTTATGTTGCTGCTGGGGGAGAGGACAGACAAGGCTATCTTTTATGCAAATTCAGGACTGGAGTGTCTAGTAGAGAAATCAGTACTGAGTGAAACACACAAGAGACAGGAATGGCTGTACTGTTACCTTGATAGGTGTGCAATAAAATGGCACAGCTACTACGAGAGGCCACAGTAAGGGGATCTGACCCGGTCAGTGACTTTGGCTGAAGGCTTTATTCTGGGTAGAGCTAGAGTTATAGATCTGTACATATTAAGGCTCTACAGAGATAGGAAGCTTGAGCAGTTTGGGTTTGAGAATGGTGAAAAACAGTCAAAGCTGGAAATTGAAAGTGTGTTAGAAAGAAGCCACATCTAAATGGTGAATGGGTCTGCTTTCTGCCGTGAAGAGGAAAATGGAGGATGTGAGCATGTCTATTATCCAGCAGTGAGGGGAACTGTTGACTGGATAAACATGGAACCAGGAATGATGGGAAGGGATACATGTGAAAGACAATTAGGAGGTCTAGTGAATAAAGTTCATGAGCCAACAGAACATTGTTAAGTATCAAAGCACTTCTCCCACTTTTTTTTCTTATTTATTAAGAAAATAAGGTGTATTGCAAAGTAAAAGACTGTGGTTTGGGGGAGGGTTCAGGTTCTGGAACATGGTGGCAGAGGAGGACTTAGTGAGGGTTGAATTGTTATGTGGAATACTGGGAAGTATTATGCATGTACAGACTATTGTGTTTTGCTGTCAGCTGTAAACCATCAATCCCCAATAAAGAAATTTAAAAAAAAAAGAAGAGAAAATTAGGAGGCCAGGTGGTGGTGCATCTGATTGAGTGTACATGTTACTATGCGCACGGACCCAGGTTCAAGCCCCTGGCCCTCACCTAGGGGAGAAGCTTCACAAGTGGTGAAGCAGTGCTGCAGGTGTTTTTTTTCTTTTTCTTTTTCTTTTTCTTCCCCTCACTTGATCTCCCCTTTTCCATTCAGTTTCTCTCTGAAGAAAAGAAGTAAAATTTAAAAAAGAAATCAACTACTGGGGGTCGGGCGGTGGCGCAGTGGGTTAAGCGCATGTGGCGCAAAGCGCAAGGACCGGTGTAAGGATCCCGGTTCGAGCCCCCGGCTCTCCACCTTCAGGGGAGTCGCTTCACAGGCGGTGAAGCAGGTCTGCAGGTGTCTATCTTTCTCTCCCCCTCTCTGTCTTCCCCTCCTCTCTCCATTTATCTCTGTTCTATCCAACAACGAACAACATCAATGATGGCAATAATAATAACTACAACGAGGCTACAACAACAAGGGCAATAAAAGGGGGAAAAATGGCCTCCAGGAGCGGTGGATTCATGGTGCAGGCACTGAGCCCAGCAATAACCCTGGAGGAAAAAAAAAAAAAAGAAATCAACTACTGAAAATAAGAAAAAAAAATTAGAGACCAGCAGGAGGGAGGGAGGGGGAGAGAGAGAAAGAGAGAGAGAGAGAGAGAGAGAGCCTCTGACACTACCGAAGCTTCTTTCAATGCAGTGGGGGCAGCCTCAAACCTGGGTCATGCACTTGGCAAAACAAGGCTTTATCCATTGAGCTATTTTGCTTGCTATTTCTCACACTGTCCTTTCATTCTTCATGTATCTCCTGCACTCTGGCCAGAGGATCTTTGTATTCAGTGACTGCCATTTGGTCTTCAGGCTATCCCTCCAGCCTCCTAATGACTTGTATCGAGAGGCTCGATGGTATTACACCAGATAGAGCACACACATTACCATGTGTGAGGACTGGGGTTCCAACCCTTGGCCACTACCTTCAAGAAGCAAGTTTCATGAGCAGTGGAACAGTGCTGCAGGTATCTCTCCTTCTTTCTGCTTCTCTCTCCCTCTCTGTCTCTCCGTGTCCCTTACCTTATATTAAAAAGAAAGAAAAAGGGTACAAAATGGCTGTCAGGAATGGTGGAGTCATGCAGGCATTGAGTCCCAGTGGAAAAAAAAAAACAAACAAAGATCTCTGACGGTCTATGGCTAACAGTCATTCCATCAATGAGTGACAATTTTTTTAAATTATTTATTTATTTATTTATTTATTCCCTTTTGTTGCCCTTGTTGTTTTATTGTTGTAGTTATTATTGTTGTCATCATTGTTGGATAGGACAGAGAGAAATGGAGAGAGGAGGGGAAGACAGAGAGGGGGAGAGAAAGACAGACACCTGCAGACCTGCTTCACCGCCTGTGAAGGGACCTGCCTGCAGGTGGGGAGCCGGGGGCTCGAACCGGGATCCTGACGCCGGTCCTTGAGCTTAGCGCCACCTGCGCTTAACCCGCTGCGCTACAGCCCGACTCCCAATGAGTGACAAATTTTAAGTGGCAGTGCTGAGAGATTGTCCAGAGAACACAAACTCTTCAGATTCAGTGTGAACAGGCACAGAGCCTCGATCCAATTTAACTTGCATAAGGCCACATCCTGACACCTGAAAGGAAGTAGCATATTCATGTCATTCCATGACTCCATGTCACAGACTCAGAAGCTGAATGAACTTGGGTTCCCTACCAGCCCCGTTGTGATATGGTTTTCTATCAAACTGAATAATATTAAACCTACTACTGTATTCTGGGAGTCAGGCAATAGCGCAGCAGGTTAAGAGCATTAGGCGCCAAGGGCAAGGACCAGCATAAGGATCCCGGTTCAGGCCCCCCACTCCCCACCTGCAGGGGAGTCGCTTCACAAGCAGTGAAGCAGGTCTGCAGGTGTCTATCTTACTCTCCTCCTCTCTGTCTTCCACTCCTCTGTCTATTTCTCTCCGTCCTATCCAACAGTGACAACATCATCAACAACAACAATAATAACTACAACAATAAAACAACAAGGGCAACCAAAGGGAATAAATAAATAAATAAATATTTTTTAAAAACCTGCTATATTCTATTCTGATCAGTAGAATGAATAGGACAAGAGAAGAAATGCTTATGAATTATACATTTGTGCCAGGAGCCAGGTAACATCATAATCCTCTCAAGTTTGGCTGAAGTCACTAGGAATGGTTATCTCCACAGCCTTCCTAACAGAAACTATTTATAAACTGAGACACACATTTTCTATTTTTAACTTGCACAATTCAGACTACTGACAGTGATCAGAGAAATTACACACAGCCAGAAAGTCACTCGCATCTTGTCCTTTTCTTTCTAGAGCAGGGAGGTGCCCTCTCTCTGAGAGACTTCTTTTGTTCCTTCCTGGGCTGATTGGATGTGACTTGCCCAGGAGGTTTCTGGGAACAACAAACACACACACACACACACACTTAGAATCACAAAGTTTCATTTACATCGTACAGTTTGCAGTCAAAAAAGACACTTAAGGGGGTCAGGCACTAATGTACCTGGTAGAATGCACACATTACCATGTGCAAAGCCCCTAGTCCTCACCATAGGAGGATAAGGGTGGTGGCTGAACAACCTGTGAAGCAGGGCTGCAGGTGTCCCTTTCTCTTCTTCTCTTTCACCAATTTTCGATTTCTGTCTATCAGAAAAATAAAAAGTCAATAGAAGCAATGAATTCCTGTTGCAGGTACCAAACTCAAGGGATTACCCTGGTGGCAATGAGAAAGAAAGAGAGGGGGAGAGGGAGACAGAAAGGGAGAGGGTGAGGATGAGAGTGGAGGATAGGGAGAGGGGGAGAGAGAGGGAGAGGGAGGGGGGGGGAAGGGGAGGGAGAGGGAGAGAGGGGGGAGGGGAGGGAGAGGGAGAGAGAGGGGGAAGAAGAGGGAGAGGGAGAGGGAGAGAGAGGGGGAAGGGGAGGGAGAGGGAGAGGGAGAGAGAGGGGGAAGGGGAGGGAGAGGGTGAGGGAGGGGGAAGGGGAGGGAGAGGGAGAAGGAGGGGAAGGGGGAGGGAGAGGGAGAGAGAGAGAGACACACAGAGAGATATCTGAGGGATCACCTAGCTCAACCATTTCACATGGTAGATAAGGAAACCCTCATTTTAGTACAGTTCTGTCCTGATTTTGTTTTGAAGTGGGTGGTTGCAAAACTCAAATGTTTCTGTTACCTTGGAATTGAGGGAATTTCTGATATTCTGAGAAACTCTTTTCAAGTCAATCTCCTCTATTCTCTCAAGTCCAACCTTGCATGTCATCCTCCTTTTTTGCTTCCTACCAAGCTATAGGTCCACGGGAGTGATGATTTCTAAAGTAAAGTGCAGACTTTGACTTCTTAGTATGAGGAAGTGAGTCATTTAGGCTACTAGTATAATTCTTATATGAGCTTCTGTTTGAATCTTTAAAACTATTCTCAATTCCATCAACTTTGGAGTCTTGAAATAACAATTGCATACACATTTTTTCTAACACTGCGAAGGGTGGGGTGGGGGTGGGGAGACCTGAGACTGAATATAACTGATAAAAAAACATGATAACTGAGTCTCATTACAGCCAAAGACAAGTCTCATATTTTAGCATTTTTATTAAAGCTTTTTAAATTACTGAGTGTTTGGTATATTCAATACCAGCCTAAGTGATTTATATTAGTCTATCCCTAGATACTCCATCTAATAAATAACTTGGCAGTCTCCTAGCCCATAAATATCCCTGGCCCCAGAAAAAAAGCAATTAAAACATATTGGGGGTGGGTGGGAAGTGACTTCCCAGTAGTCTTGACTGCAATGACATTAGATGCTTCCTGTGGGATAATTCACACCCTTTACCAAGGGGTCAGATCTCCTGTTCTCCAGAAAGGGAAATTCAAAGCAGGAGTTGACTGAATTTGGAGTAGGGCACCAAAGAAAAAACCCTGAGTGGAGGGTGAGGGTGAATGTTCAGCTTTATGGGGGTGGGGGGGTGGGGGTGGGGGAAGGGATGGGACACAGTCTTTTGGTGGTGGGAATGGCGTTTATGTACACTCCTATCAATTTGCAGTCATATAAATCATTATTTAATTAATATGAGAGGGGGAAAATTGATTGAATATCAAAAAAAAATAAGTTCTCCTGTTCTCATCACTCACCTACCAGGAATTTATATTCTAGTTCCATTCAAATCCAAGTCACTTGCAGAACTACCTGAAGGGTTAGCAAGTCACAAAGACATAGATATTTTACCATGGAAAATATTATTCCCTGCAACCAGTGCTCTATGATCATTTCAGAGTGTTTAAGCTGGAAATAGTGTGTAAATTCCTTTTTGGAAAGCAATTGTGCCCAAACTTGTTTAAAACACATTATATATCAAGATATCAACAACAAAAAAAGGGTTATGAGAGAATCCGGTGTCACACTAGCCCAGAAAGGATTTCAGGTTAATAAGATTCAACCAACATGCCAGGTAGAAGGATTGATATTTATGATAGTGCTTTATAATACTTTTAGGCTTTAAAATTAAAGCCGCTTTGCCTGCAAAAACCTATTTTTCTGACCATCCCTATAGCATCAGAGGTGAATGAAGGAGGGAAATCTGGTTCCTTTCTTTTTTTTTTAATATTTATTTATTTATTTTCCTTTTTGTCACCCTTGTTTTTATTGTTGTTGTAGTTATTATTATTGTTGTTGATGTCGTCACTGTTGGATAGGACAGAGAGAAATGGAGAGAGGAGAGGAAGACAGAGAGGGGGAGAGAAAGATTGACACCTGCAGACCTTCACTGCTTGTGAAGCAACTTCCCCACAGAAGGGGAGCTGGGGCTCAAACCGGGTCCTTGCGCCAGTCCTTAGCACTTTGCTCCACGTGCACTTAACCCGCTGCGCTACAGCCGGACTCCCTCGTTCCTTACATTCTCTTTAAGTGAGTTGTGCTGTGATTCATTCACCACACCTGTACTTGGGTAGTTGAAGAAAGGGGCTCAGACCCAGTTTCTCACTCTCCTCAAGGAATCTTATAAGAAAATTGCCGGGAAGCCACATGGTGGTGCAGTGGGTTAAGCTCATGTGCTGCAAAGCCCAAATACCGACTCAAGGATCCCAGTTCCAGCCCCTGGCTCCCCACCTTTAGGGGGGTTGCTTCAGAGGCAGTGAAGCAGGTCTGCAGGTGTCTATCTTTCACTCCCCCTCTCTGTTTTCCCATCATCTGTCAATTTCTCTCTGTCCTATCCAATAACAACGACAGCAATAACAACAACAACAATGACAATAAACAAGAGCAACAAAAGGAAAAAAAATTTTAAGTTAAAAAAAAAAGGAAAAAGAAAATTGCCTTGAGTACAAAATATGGCCCAGGTCCAACTTGCATAGGGATTCTCCATATTACAATCCCAGTGAGTCCATGGCACACTCATCATAGACTTTGGACTCCTACAGGCTTTCAATCAACTTAATCTGGTGTGTCATCTAATAACATCTTCCATCATTTTATTAAGTATTGTTTATAACAGTGTTTGGTTTGATATAGTTGGCCTTCCCAACTGTGGATACACACACACTGTTAGGGAAGAATCTCAGTTGCCCTTGATAATGTCACAGAAGCCTAATATCATCACACTATTTGCAAGTTATCTGGCTTCCAGCACAGTGAGATGACATACAGAAGCCAGGCAGTTGTAACAGTAATGCATTTGAATTTGATTTTAGAGCTATACAGCAGGGAGATCTGGAAAAACATTTCCTTTCCCCATTGTTTCACGTATTAAGAAAAAGAAATAACAATAGCCAAGTTCTTAGTTTCACAGGCTAACGATGTCAAAAGATCTGGGTCACATGGTGGGGGGTTTGAAACAGAATACTCATTTTTGTATAGACAAATGTCCTTTTTTAAAAAAAAAATATCATCACTGGGATTATACTATGCCAAGCTGATTTTTTTAAATAGGAAAACAGACACAGAGATAGAGTGACAGAGAGAAAGATATCACAGCATTAAAGTTTCCTGTAATGCCCTGGAGGATGAGCTTGAAATTGGGTCTGTTGTGCCCATGACAAATCAAGTGCACTATCCAATTAAGTTATCTTGCTGGTCTGGCAAATGTCCTTCATCATCTTCATCTTCTTCTACTCCTTCCTTTTTGCCTCCAAGGTTATTGCTGGGGCTCTGTGGTAGCAGAGAATCCAGTGCCCCTGGTGACCTTTTTTTTTCTCCCCATTTTATTGGATAGAACAGAGCGCAATTAAGATAGGAAGGGTAGATAGAGAGGGAGAGAGAATGATAGACACTTGTAGACCTGCTTTACCTCTTGTGAAGTATCACCTCTGCAGGTAGGAAGCAGGACAACTTGAACCTGAATCTTTGCATGTCCTTGCATTGAGTACTATGTGTGCTTAACTGGATTTGCCACCACTAACCCCCCTTTTTCTTTTTAAATAAGAATGTGTTAAGGTGGAGATAGATAGCATAATGTTTATGCAAAGAGACTCTCATGCTTGAGGTTCCAAGTCCCAGGTTCAGTTGCCCTCACCACCATCAGCCAGTGTTTAAAAAAATTAATAATAAAAATTGAATATTAATAAGGACCCTTTTCTTCAATTTGTTTTATTATTTTTTCCTTTTCTTCAATTTATTAAATGCAATCTTTTGACATGCTAATGTGTCAAGTGCTTCAAGTGCAAACTTAAAAATAAAAAAAAACAACACAGGGGGCCGGGCAGTAGCGCAGCAGGTTAAGCGCACATGGCACAAAGCACAGGGACCAGCATAAAGATCCCGGCTCCAACCCCGGGCTCCCCACCTGCAGGAGGGTCACTTCACAAGTGGTGCAGCAGGTCTGCAGGTGTCTATCTTTCACTCCCCCTCCTCTGTCTTCCCCTCCTCCCTTGATTTCTCTCTGTCCTAGCCAACAGCTATAATAATAACAGTAAAAAAAAAGTGTGTGGGGGGAGAAAATAGGAAATGTATGACTTCAACCTGTACACCCCTTTATTTACACACACATTCCATTGATGAGGTTGCTGAGGCCTTACCTGTCCATGCCAACTCTTTCAATAGAAACAGAGAGACAGAGGGAGAGAAGGGAAAATGCCATAGCACCCAAGCTTCCCCCTGTGTATGGGGCTGGGGCCTGAAGCTGGGCCCTATGTGTATCAAATCAGGTGTTTTCACAGGTGAGCTTACCATACTGCACATTTACACATTGTTACAATGCACTTGACTTTGTTTATCTGTCCAAATGTTTACTTACATATAAGGAATATATATTTAACCCCTCTCCTAACATAAAAGGTAGCTGCAGTATTTATTGAGCCTGTACTTACAAAAAACATACTTTATAGATGTTCAGAGTTGTATCATATTCTTTTGCATGCATGCATTAGTTTATCTAACTAGTATGCTGTCCACAGATAGGAGGTATTTCAATGCTTTGCTTTATAGGCTGCTCAAATGGGGGGGGGGGTTGTGCATGTATGTTTTAGACCTACAGTTAGTGATTGCTTTAGAGTGTATGCAACCGGAGTTTTTGATGGTTATTGATAACTTTATTTTCACAAGGGTTTTGCCACTTTTTATGCCCACTAACAATCTATGAGTCTACCTGGTTCCCCAGCAGGTTTGCCAGCAAGTTTGCTACCAGCTTTAAAATTCTTTATTTCTCCTCCTTCTCTTCTTCTTCTCCTTCCTCCTTCTCCCTTCCTCCTCCTCCTTCTTCTTTCCTTCTTCTTCTTCTTCTTCTTCTTCTTCTTCTTCTTCTTCTTCTTCTTCTTCTTCTTCTTCTTCTTCTTCCTCCTCCTCCTCCTCCTCCTCCTCCTCCTCCTCCTTCTCCTCCTCTTCTTCTTCTTCTCCTCCTTCTTCTTTCTTCTTCTCCTTCTTTTCCTCCTCCGCTTCCCCCTTCTTCTCTCTATCTCTTTGTCTCCACATTTTACTCTCCAGTGCTACACTGTTCCTTATTGACTTTTTCATATAGAGGCATAATGGCAGGTGGTGAGGTGTGAGAGAAGCTTCTTGCAGTGCAGTGGGGCTAGGTTTGAACCTGGGTCATGCACACGACGAAGCAGCACATGAAGCAGCACATTATCCAAGAGAGCTATTTTTCTGGCCCTAGACTTTATATTATTTTCCATGCATTCTCTCTTCACATCCTTTGCCTCCTTTGCCTGGCCTTATTGGGCTTCCTGGTGTTTTTTATTTTTTTTTAGTAAACCACCTTCCCACATCTACCAATTACAGCCAATTTACTGTGGGACTGAGAGCTCAGTCTCTGTGGACAGAGATCCTGATACAACCACTTCCTTGTCATGTGGCCTTGAGGATTCTCTATCAAGCTGCTAGTGCCTTAGTTTTAATCTCTATCATCATCATTCAGTTAAGGGCCAAAAGACAGGACTGTTTTTTGAGGTTAAAGGAATCAGTAGGGCTAACACACTTTGGTGCATTGCTGTGGACAGACACGACTGACCCCAGGTGGGGCTCATTCCACATTCCGGGTACCCTCTGCTTTGCTGATGGGGCACCTTGGCCCACTGGCATGATGCAAAGAAAGGCTGTAGGTTCTGTTGCCACAAAGAGAGAAGAAACTGAGAGGTAACCTAAGGTTCTTTCAAAGAGTCATGCTGGTAATTAGTTCTTGCAAACAAACACACTTATTAAATGGTGCTTCTTATAACCATGGCTACCAAATGGAAAGGGCACTTTCAGTGCAAGCTGCTAGAGCTTGGTGAGACACACAGGATGAAGAGGGAGAAACAGGCTTGCAGAATACCCAGGGGGCAGTGGGACTCTCAGATTATTTGAGCTAAAAGTGATGAAATACTCTTTCTTCTTCGAAAATGGCAAAAGAACAGTACAATTGAGTGAGGGCAGAAAAGGGCCGGACAGGGTGGCAGAGTTGATCTTGACACCAGCCTCCTTAACTCTTCACCTATTATGAGACAGGACAAAGAAGAAGTGACCTGGAAGTGGCCAAGAAGAGTGGACAGAAGGAATCCTGTATCTGGGTTTCAGGCTTGTTGATGCTGGAGATAGGGAGGATGGTTGTGGCCAGTCTTAGAAGTGGTGGAGGCACAGCCGAGGAAGTTGCTTAGTGGGTAGAGAGCTGACTTGCATGCCTGAGGCTCCTGGTTCAGTCCCAGGTACCACTCTACTAGAACTGATACACATAAGCTTACAAATAGAAGAAGGAGGAGAAGAGGAGAAAGAGGTGGGGAAGGGGAAGAGAAGGAGTAGGAGAAGGGTAAGGGTAAGGAAGAGGAAGAAGAAGAAGGGGGAGGAGGAGAGGGAGTAAGAAGAGGAGGAGAAGAAACAGGAATTGCAGCAAGCAGCTTGTTTATAAGACTTTGTAAGAACTATGGTAGTTATCTTTGGGAGGTGGGAGGGTGGAGACACAGAGCTTTGGTGGTGAGTGTGGTGCAGATACACTGGTAATGTTGTAACCCATTCATTTTTTAAAGTTTTTATTAGAGATAGAAATTAAAATTCATTAGTGATTCTATTGGTAATTTATTAGTGATTTAATAATTATTAACAAAATTGTAAGATAAAAGGGGTACATTTCCACACAGTTCCCACCACCAGAGTTCTGTGTCCCATCTCCTCTATTGGAAACTTTCCTATTCTTTACCCCTCTGGAACTGTAACCCATAATCCTTTCTTAATCACAAGTAAAAATGAAAAACAAAATCCTCTAACTGTGACTGTGAGGCCTCTATCACATTTTTTCCTTTAGGAAAAAAATCAGTTGTTTTAAAAACATTTTATTGTAAGTTGTTTGCTTTCTTATACCATCTATTTTATTGGAAATTTTTTTTCATCTCTAACTTAGATATTTTGTTAGCTTGGGAAGTTAATACTCTCATGAAAAAAATTCTGGGGACTGGGTGGTGGTGCACTGGGTTAAATGAACATAGTACAAAGTGCTAGCACACACACAAGGATCCTGGTTCGAGGCCTCAGTTCCCCACCTGCAGGGGAATTGCTTCACAAGTAGTGAAGCAGGTCTGCAAATGTTTGTCTTTCTCTCTCCGTTTCTATATTCCCCTCTTCTCTCAGTTTCTCTCTTCCCTATTCAATAAAAAATGGAAAACATGGCCACTAGGAGCAGTGGATTCATAGTGTAGGCATCAAGCCCCAGTGATAACCATGGAGGAAAAAATTAAAAAAAGAAGAAAGAACAAACTTTATTGTTCTTTTTGTTGGTGTCTTGGGGGGTTCACTGCTTTGGGCCATTTGTTTTCCCCACAGATAGACAGAAAGAGAGGGAAAGACAACACAGCACTGAGGCTTCCTCCAATGTGGTGAAGGCTAGGCTCCAACCTGGCTCGCTTGAATGACAAAGCAGATGCACTATCTGCATGAGCTATTGGCTAACCTGCTGAAAGTTTTCTAACAGTTGTCACTCCTAATTGTGACCTAGTGACACTGAGCACAGAAAGAACCTATCTCACTAGAGAAAGTACCAGAAATGTATAGTGATGGGGGGTGGAGAAGACTTAATGTATGCCTCAAAGGATGGATGGATGGTTAATTTCCATAGGTTTCTTTTTTTTTTTTTGGTGGGGTGGGGTAAAAATGAGAGCTTACACCTGGAACCTGCTGTGGTACTTCTCAAGGTGATAAAAACTCAACACGGTTAGAAGCTGTGCTCTGGAAAGTTTCAGAAGTAGGAACAGAGCATTTGGAAGGATTCGGAATAAGGAAAGCCTACGTTTACAAGTGAATGGTGTGTGTGTGTGTGTGTGTGTGTGTGTGTGTGTGTGTGTGTGGCAGAAGTTATATTAAATTAAGTGAGATGAAATGATTGAAAGGGGGAGAGAGTAAATGTGAAAGAATTCAGGTGAAAAAGAAAATGAGTATACTGAAGAACTGGTCCTAATATTGAAACAGGTAGAGATGAACATGAAGGAAAGCACGGCTGCCACTTTCTTCGCAAATAAGCCCAGCTCTGCTGTACTGGCTAGTCCAAAGAGCAATCCATATACCTGTTTCACTAACAAAGATAAGTGGAAGTGAAGTTCCTGGTGGCGCTGGGAGGGCAGGTTGAGGGCAGGTGTTTCCTTCCCCCCACCCTAAGTCATTTGTAGTCATCTGCTCATTTTCTGCCTGAATTAAGTGACATTTGAAAGCTAAGTAAGGCAGCAAACGAGTGTTAATAATGGTGTTTCATTACAATATTTACATAGAGGCAGTAGAGCAGAGCCAGGCAAGGAACGGATACTCTTTATCCAATTCCTTCAAAATATGGAATCATCACCATTGTCATCATGGGATCCACTGGTTCAGGAGGAGGAAGACCTGAGGGACCTAAGTGAACTACATTAGGGATTGAAACATTTTGAAGCAAAAGTTGGAATCCTTTAGCAGCATTCTCAGTTTTAAAGAATCCATCAGCAGTCAGACCTTTTTTTACTTCTCTTTTCCTTCAGCTCTCTGTGCTCATATAATGACAGGTGTGACTGGGACACAGACATTTTTAATAATTTAATATTCATGTAGAATGTACGTAGATAGATAGCCTCTCCCCCACCCTCACAGACTTGATGAATAAATACCATTACATTTGGTGAGATCACATGAATATAAATGCATCTTACATCTCCAGAAAGGCTCCCAGGGAAGAAAAGGACCTAAAACTCACCTGTTCCATGGTATCAGTATTCCAAAACCTAGAGGCTGTCAGATCAAGGCTGACTAAAAGGGAGAGAGGGGGTGTTTACAACCACTGCCGCCCTAGGGGACTGAAAGGCTATCTGACAGGGGTGAGTCCACCTGCCTGGTTTCTGTGGCATGGTTTCCTTTTATTGGGGAAATAAATTTATAGATGGGTGTAAGTTCTCTGCAGAACACTCACCTACAGCCTGCATCCTGCTCCACCCTCATGTACCAGGACTCAAAGGTTCACATCAGCCCCTCCACCCCTCTCCTCTCCCCTCTCCCAGAGTCCTTTTCTTTAATGCAACACACCATGCCCATTCCAAGTCTCGCTTTGTGTTCTACCTTCCTGTCCCTATCTATTTAAAGTCCTGCCTATAAGGGAGACTATTTGGTATCTCTCCTTCTCTTTTTGAATTGTCTCACTTAACAGGATGTCTTCATGTTCCATCCAAGGTGATGCAAAGGAGATGACTTCGTCGTTTATAACAGTTGAGTGCAATTCCATCATGTATAATTTCTATGGATCATGCAGAATACCTGGATGTGATCAGGAAAGACATCTGAGCTAGGTGATCATGTGCCTTTTGCCTGATTCAGCTTCCTTTTTGTTTCAGTTAAATTTCTGTTTAGACTTTGTCTAAGAAGGAGAAGGAGAAATGTTGGTATGCATGAGACCCCTTCTGTTTCATTTGGTTTAAATCCCCCCTGCTTAACACTATTCTATTTACATAACCACTGTTAACAAGTTCCACCTCCCTCCAGGGCATTTGTGGTTCAGTGATAGGATTCTCGCCTGCTCCACCCCCTCCTTGTCACACCCTGATCCCTTCTTTGTCACACTCTGATTTTCACCAGTCACTTTTCTCTCCACCCTCTCTATGTCACATCCTATTTCCACCTTACTTGGCAAGTATATATAAAGACAGCATTGTGAGTAGTACTGTACTGTACTTTGAGTTTAACTTAGCTCGTCTTAGATTGTGCTGCGTCCTGCATGAATAAAGAGATACTGCCTACAGCTCAACCATGAGTCCCTGGTCATCTGTTACCTGCCCGTGAAGCCAGCCCAGCGAAAACAACCTAACCCGTCGAAAACAACAGAGAAATGCTCTTTGGACTAGTCAGTGCAGCAAAGCCTGGCTTATTTGTGGTATCTGTGCTTTCATGTTCATCTCCTGGAAGTTCTGACTGAGCCTCCTTGAGAGGTGGGCCCTTTCTCCGGGCACTGCAGAATAAAGCTTCTGCACCTTCAGAAGCAAGAGGCCTAGATGCTTCTTAAAACAGCCACATCATCACTATTATTCTTATATTTTATTTTTAACTGCCACCAGAGTTACTGCTGAGGTTCTGTGCCTGTACTATGAATCCACTGCCCTGGTTATCATTTTACTTCCTTCTTTCCCCTCCCCTCCCCTCTTCTCTCCTCTGATTCCCTCTCCTCTCCTCTCCTCTCTCTTCCCTTCTCTCCTCTTCTCCCCTTCCCCTCTCCCCTCCTTCTCCCTTCTCTTTTCTCCTTTCCACTCTCCTATCTTCCTTCCTTCCTTCTTTACTTCCTTTCTTCCCTCTTTCCTTCATTCCTTTCTGTCCTTTCTTTCTTTTTTCTTCCCTTTTAATTGGCAGGACTTAGCAAAGTTGAGAGGAGAGGGGGAGATAGAGAGGGAGAACGAGAAACACCTGCAGCCCTTCTTCAGCACCCACAGGTGGGGGCAGTGATGTTGAACCAACGTCCTTGAACATGGTAACAGGTGTGTTCAACTGGATGAACCACCACCCAGCCCCCGAAACTACCTCTGTCTGATCATGTGCCCTGCAAAAGTCTGCACTGCCCTCAGTTCAAATCTTGACTATTCAGGGTTTCCCTGTGTCTGATTCCTGTCCTCAGTACCATCTGCAAAGAGGCAAGTGGGAGTCACATGGAAAGGAGGTGACCCTTCCTCCTCTCTAATTTTGGAAGCCGTGGGCTGGCTTAAGCATTTCTGTCTCTAATAGCACTCCAGATAATATGGACACTGCTCTGAGAATCAATCCCATTTGAAAGCCCCAGACTGGAAACCTTCAACACACCCTTAGCAGAATTCACTAGTAAGTCACTTCTCCAACCCACACCCTCATTAGTATGACAGATTTTAGCCACCCTCTGTGGAAACCAGGAAGTAGTATGTTCTTCGTTTCATGAACCTGATGCCTCTCATTCTCCAATCCTCATCCATTACTCGTCTCTAAGCTGGCAGTGAATAAGCAGCTTCAAATGATTGGATTTTCTCCCCCAACAGAACAAAAAAATTTTTTTTTCTTTCTTCAAATCATGTAGCTCTATGGGTTTAGAGAAGGGGGAAAATTGCTTTTACACTTTTTTAAAAAAGATTTTATTCATTTATTCATGAGAAAGATAGGAGAAGAGAAAGAACCAGACATCTCTCTGGTATATGTGCTGCTGAGGATTGAACTCCAGACCTCACGTTTGAGAGTCCAGTGTTTTATCTACTGTTCCACCTCTTGAATCACAAAAGCTTTTTATTTTTATTTTTTTAAAACCCCATTAACTCTGTCATAGCACATCCTTATTCCCTGAGAGACAGGAAACTAGACCTTCACATTCTCTAACTCATAATTTTGGGTCTACCCAACCTACAAAAACTTTCCTCAGGCATCACTGCTTCCTATTAAAGTGCGCCCTCTCTAATGAAAATGAATTAAACCTTCATTCTACTTCTCCACTCTGAGCTTTTCATCTATTGATGGCCTTCACACAATGAGTTTGACTTTAACCCTTACCTATTTGACATCTCTGATAAATGGGCAGCATCTGCCTGCTTCCCGTTAATGGATGGTAAACACTCAAGGGCACTTTTTTCCCTTTTTCTTTTCCTTTTTTTTTTTCAGTCAGCAATAAATACAGCAGCCTCGCTCAACAGACAGCCAATAATTGTGTGTTGATCTGAACTGAATGGTGGACGAGGCGGAATCATGCAGACAAATAAAGTTGCTGACTTAATAAGCTTGGTTATTTCCCTTTCCCTTGAGACATCTATTTATTTCGAAGTCACTGTGGACAAAAGATTAGAAGGGAAAAAGAGAAAAGGGGGGAGCAAGAGAGAGAGAGAGAGAGAGCTATAAGTGGGTGTACTGACAACTGACACCCCACAGGGAAGAAAGCAGCAGATTCACCAGGAAAAAGAGCCATAAGTTTGGGACCACAGAAGGGCACACCTAGGTGGCATTGCTGGGAGACAGGGCAATAGAATTAACTGCTATAAAAAATGCACTGATAAGTAAGCAAGATTTGGTTAAATTTGACTAAAGTATTCTATTTCAAGGCAGCGCAGTTCCTTAACACACTTAACCAAATACATAAATATAGTCAACATGTGAAAGGAGGTGGGATGTTTAGGAAGGGGGAGATCTGGTTATCTGAAAGATTCACTCATTTGGAACATCTCATTATCTGATAATGCAGAATGAATAATGCATCCCTGCACATCCTGCCCCCCGCAACCCAGTCCCCCCCCCCCCCCCACACACACATCATCTCCTTCCCAAACTCTGCCAATCTGACTTCACAGATGAAAGTGCCTGAAGTGGAATGGGAGTTGCTGTGGTTGGCTTTGAATGCAGAGTGAGAAGAGGAAAGAAGAGAGAGTCCTTTCAAAATGACCGACCTGTAACCTCTCCCCCATCTTTGCCCAAGAATCTAAGGCCAAGGAGAGCCAATCTCTGGAACAGAGGGGCTGCAAGCGGCCGGTGTGGGAATGCTCCAAACCTGGTGTCATTTCCCAGACTCTGCAAATGTTATAACAGACTGCTGAGAGTCAACATTTCTGTCACTCAGTTTGAGGATGGAGCTGCTCCCCCCTCCCCAGCTCCATTTGACAAACACCAGTCCTACTTCCAGGTCCACTACTGTTCTTCCACTGCTAAACTGGGTTTCCGAAGTGGATCTGGTTTTCATTTGTCAGCTGAAGCCACAAGACCTTTTGTTGTTTCCTTCTCCCTGAAGGCAGCAAACCCTTCATGAGCTGAGTATTTAATCTTCAGTGCTGCATCAAATCAAAGCCTTTCAGGGCTAGAATGAAGCCTGGGGGAGGGGGGGGGGGAGTACAAATGAGTCACTTCCAGTAAGTTCTTCCAGTGGGGCCAGAAGCCAGCTGACTCCTGAAATCAAGGACACCCTCGTGCAGCCTCCTATGTCAAAAGAACAGGGGCTGGTTGTACAGGGGCTGATCCAGATGAATTTTGCAGAAGAGCCTTGGGGTTTGTCACTTAGCACTTGCCAGGTCCAATCTCAGGAGTTCAAGGACCTTAGTGGGGCAATGTCCTGTAACTATCTCTTCAGGCCAAAGTTTGAAGTCTCACACTGAACTTTTTTTTTGAACCTTTATTTATTTATTTTTATTTGTAAAAAAGAAACATTGACAAAACCACAGGATAAGAGGAGTACAACTCCACACAATTCCCAACACCAGAACTCTGTTTCCCATCCCCTCCCCTGATGGCTTTCCTATTCTTTAACCCTCTGGAAGTATGGACCCAAGGTCATTGTGAGATGCAGAAGGTGGAAGGTCTGGCTTCTGTAATTGCTTCCCCACTGAACATGGGCATTGATAGGTCGATCCATACTCCCAGCCTTAATTCACTGGCATTTTCATGTTCTCAGAGCCTTAGCTTAGGAATTTTCCTCGTAAAGAGGAAGGCACTAAATTCTTCCTTCGTGTGCTTAAAATACTAAGTCCCAGGAGCCAGACTGTAGATCACCTGATGAAATGCACATGTTACCATAAGCAAAGACCCAGGCTCATGCCCCAGGTCCCCACCTACAGAGGGAAAGCTTTATGAGCAGAGGAACAGAGTTGCTGGTGTGTCTCTTTCTGTTTCCTCCTCTTTGTCTCTCTGTCTCTATGAGAAAATAAAGAAAAAAGAAAAAGAAAGAAAAAAAAGTACTGGAGTTTCTCTTTGATTACAAAATGATTTCCATCAAAAAACAAAAGAAAAATAGACAGGGAAAGCAAGTATTCCTTTTTCACTGAGCTCTCTGGGTAAGGAAGCCCTAGAATTGAGAACTGAGCATGTCTTTCTATGTAGAAGCTTTCTGTAAACTATCTGAGAAACAGCAATGTCCTGCTGAGAACACTTTCCTAATCCCAGCAGGGAAACACCCTGGTGAGTCCATATATGGCATAAATGGTGCAAGGAGAGATGGAAAATGGAGGGGACTGGAGGTGATTATGCTTAGTGAAGTAAGTAAAGAAGTGAAAGACACCTACTGAGTGGTTTTACCTATAGGTAGAAGCTAGAAAAACACATGAACTTGCAAAACAAAATAGAAGAAATAAACTTTCCCTAAGAGTTTGGGAGAACTATGATGGTTACTTTTATGGGGGTGGAGGACTCTTAAATAACTTATTGAAAAATAAAATGGGGGGGCGGGCGGTGGCATACCCGGTTAAACACACATAGTACTATGTGCAAGGATCTGAGTCTGAGTCCCCACTCTCCACCTGCAGGGGGGACCCTTCACAAGCAGTTAAGTAGATCTGCAGGTGTCTATCTCTCTCTCTCCCCTCTCAATTTCTCTCTGTCCTATCTAATAAAATGTAAAAAAAAAATAAACAAAGGAAAAATAAAATGTCTGCCTGGAGCAGCAGATTTGAGGTGCAGGCAACTTATTGCCCTAGAGGCAATAAATAAATAAGTAAATAAATTGGTCTGTGTATGACACAGTTTTAAGCCCCAACACCTTATGGGAGGGTGCCAGGGCAATGGGGAGGAGGTCTGTAGTGCTGTGGTTTCTGTACATCTCTCTTTGAAAATATGGCCAACCCGGAGTTGTGAAGTCATACAAGAGCTTCTGGCCACACACAAAAAAGAAAATTCTTTCAAAGTTCTACTGGCTGATATCTCCATAAGTCTGAAGAAGAGAGAGGAAATATGGAGGTACCTCAACATCTGGAAGTAAGAAAGTGAGCAACTGTGACCTCCTGACCCAAGCTGGTCAGAATTTTTAAATTTTTTTATATTTATTTATTTATTTATTTATTTTCCCTTTTGTTGCCCTTGTTTTTTTATTGTTGTTGTAGTTATTATTGTTGTCTTCATTGTTGGATAGGACAGAGAGAAATGGAGAGAGCAGAGAAAGATAGAGAGGAGGAGAGATAGACACCTGCAGACCTGCTTCACTGCTTGTGAAGTGACTCCCCTGTAGGTGGGGAGCTTGGGCTCTAACTGGGATCCTCACACCGGTCCTTGCACTTTGTGCCACATGCGCTTAACCCACTGTGCTACCACCGTTCTCCTGCTGGTCAATATTAATCAGAATTCTGAGCCTACTTAATAAACAAACTACTACTGATCCAAACAGTAGGCCCAGACCTACTGATCCAAACAAATTACTTGTTCTGTGATCTTTGTGACATCAACTTTGTATCTTCTCTGTTTAAGGTTAAGTCCCAGTTGTGTCATGAGGTAAATGAAAGATGGTCTTTTTTTAAAGAGAATATAAGAAAATTCAAAGAACTATGTCACAGTGCCCTTGTTTTAATAAAAAGACAGTTGTTAATAATAAAGGAGCAGGGGTATATTAATTTTGAAATGGATTTAGGGTCACTTGTAAGAAACACAGGTCCTATTTTTTTTTTGGAGGGGGTTGCCGTCCTATAAAAAGTCATTCAAAAGCATTGAGGATCTTTTCATTCTTGAAATTGAGTTATAAAATCGTGAAGTCTTAGAGCTAATGGATAAATAAGAGATTTCCTAATGATCAAAATCCTACACATAAGAAAACCTGGGTCCAGAGATAGGACACCTGTCTGTCTTACTTGAGTCTGGTTGCTATAGCAAAATAGACAGGAGGGTTTATAAATGAGGGGGAGTCCATAGCCTGTAGAGCTAGAACTCAAGAGTTGTAAACATGGGGCCCAGAGTTCAATCCCCAGCACATGTTGAAGAGTGATGCTCTGCTTCTCTTTCTCTCTCTTCTTATTGAATAAACAAAACCTTAAAAACGGGAGTCAGGTGGAGGCACAACGGGTTAAGCGCAGGTGGCGCAAAGTGCAAAGACCGACGTAAGGATCCCAGTTCAAGCTCCTGGCTCCCCATCTGCAGGGGAGTCGTTTCACAGGCAGTGAAGCAGGTCTGCAGGTGTCTCTCTTTCTCTCTCCCTCTCTGTCTTCCCCTCCTCTCTCCATTTCTCTCTGTCCTATCCAACAAGGACAACTTCAATAATAACTACAACAATAAAACAACAAGGGCAACTAATAAATAAATATTTAAAAAACACGAGTCAATGAAGTAAATAAATATCAAAGGAATTATGAGTTTGGGGTGCTGACATGGTCAGATGAGACCTACTCCTTGTTCTCTCACATGTCAGAAGAGATTCAGGAGTTCTCTGGGGTCTCTGATTCCTTTCATGAGAACTTGACCTTTTTGACAACCTATACACTTCCCAAAATCCTCTCTTCCTCACATCATCCCTTCTGAGTTTAGGATTTGTATCTTGCATTTTGAGGGGCCGCAAGTATTCAGGCCACAGCATCACCCAAGGTCACACAGGCAGAAGTATGTGTATGTATGGAATCTTGTTGCCTTCATCAGCTTCTAGCAGTACTTAAGCTGCCCAGGCAAAGTTTTCTAAAGAAGAAATAGACACACATGGCCTATAGATTTGTACGGAAATATTCCACTTCATTTAACATTACAGAAATGCAAATTAAGACCACTCTGAGATTCCACCTCATGTCTTTGAGAATAACCAACATCAACCTAACAGGAAATGATTGTTAGTGAGGATGTGGAGAAAGAGGGACTCTGTTATACAGCTGATGGGAATGCAAACTGGAACAGCCATTATGGAAAAGAATATGAGAATCCTTAAATACAAATGTAAATGGGATATATACACCCTCACATTCACAATAGCGAAAACATAGAAGCAACCCAAAATGTGCACCAACAGGTGACTATTTAAGAAGTTAAGGGACATGAACTCAGTGGAGTACTGCTTGACTACCTGACAATTAAAAGAGATTGCATTGTGTTCCTTTTTTTTTTCCTTTCTACTGTTCACATCTTTTTTTTGTTTGTTTGTTTCCTCCACTGTTATCACTGGGGCTTGGTGCCTGCACTATGAATCCATTGCTCCTGGAGGTCATTTTTTCCATTTTTTTTCCTTTGTTGTTATTGCTGTTGGATAGGAGAGAGAGAAATGGAGAGAGGAGGGGAAGACAGAGAGGGGGAGAGCAAGATAGACACCTGCAGACCTGCTTCACCTAAATGGGGAGTTGGGGCTCCAACTGGGATCCTAATGTCTGTCTTTGTGCTTCGCATCATGTGCACTTAACTGGCTGCACTTGACTGGTTACCTCCCAGTCCCCTTGCATTGTGTTCTTTAAGACAAGATGGATGTAGCTGGATTTGACTATGCTCAGTGAATTATGTAAGGAAGTGAAAGACAACTACCAGCTGGTTTCACTCACATGTGGAATACTCAGAATTGAAACACACGGACTTGCATAAAACAAACAAACAAAAATCCAACCTATCTATAAGACCATGGAAGAACTATGGTGGTAATCCTCTGGGTGGTGGGGAGGGATCTTAGAACTTTGGTGGAGGTAGTGGTGTGGAGCTATACCCCTATGATCATATAATCTTGTAACTCACTAAGGAAAAAGAGAATTAAAAAATGAGAGAGATGCCTCCATCAATTCCTCCTAGCAAAACAGAATCAAGCTTTGCCAAGTTCAGAGCTCCATCTCGCACTCACCTCAAACCAAAGTAGAGGAAACTGCTGTTCCTTCTTCTTTCCATTTAGCCTGCTGTCTCCTGACCTGTTATTCACTGTGACTTGCACAATAGCATCAATATCTAAGCTCACACTTCCTTTTCAAAGCTTCTCTTGGCAGAACTTCTACTTGCAGAAAGTGTTTCAAAAGAAAGGAGGAAGTCTGGTTTGGGTTGGATCCAGTCTCTCACAGTAGATGTTCTCCTCTAAACTTAGCAGGACCCTAAACTGCATTTCAAAACCTTAGAAAGGTGGTCTGGGAGGTGGCGCAGTGGATAAAGCATTGACTCTCAAGCATGAGCTCCTAAGTACAATCCCTATCAGCACATGTACCAGAGTGATGTCTGGCTCTTTCTCTCGCCTCCTATGTTTCTCATTAATAAATAAATAAAATCTTAAAAAGAAAAAAAAAACACCTTAGAAGGGAGTAAGTGTGCTTTGATTTCTCCTCACAAGAGAACTGTTAATGTGGGTCTCAGTGTTCCTGTAGTTGGCAATGAGCACCTCATTTTATGAGTGGCATTGATTTTGTAGAACAGGATATTTTAAAAAACGAGCCCATTCTTACCCAATTCGACTGAATAGCTAGAAAAAGAAAAGGGACTAAATACTAATAAAATAAATGACTTGACCTTACCTTTTTATATTGTCTTTACAATGATTGTCATTAAATGTGATGCTCTGGGGAAGTGCCAGACTTTATCTGTGGGAGCCAAAGACCACGGCTGGTGGAGTCCAAGGGTTTTTTTGTTTTTGTTTTTTTTTTCCCTCAATCATGAAGAGATAGAAGCATCATACCCCTTAGAAAGAAGCTAAAGAGCTGTCTCCATAAACTAAGCTGAGTAAAATCAGAATCTTAGCACCCACTCTTGTTTTGCTTTCTTCTCTTAGGAGCTCTTCAGATGGAAAGAATAAACAGGTACTGGTTCCCTGTACCTCTTATGATCATATGACATTTCCTCTGAATGTTGGGTCCCCTACTCAGAAAGGGTGGAGGTGTTTGAAGCTGCCTGGGCTCCTGCTGTACACTGTGATTGGGTTAAGCAGTTAGTAGAAGGGCCTTCAATGCATATTTCAATCCACATCCTTTATCAAAAGTCCAAATCCAAATACAGCTCTTCCGGAAAACCTTGATATGTGTTATGCCCAAGGTGACCAAAAAGGCTTCTTTGAAGAAGTGACACTATGGATTTTGGGAAAGGACTTATAGAAAACTACCTCTTATATGTGATTTAAAAATCTCCACTCCTGGGTGTCTGGAGGTAGTACAGCGGGTTAAGCACACATGGCTTAAAGCACAAGGACTGGCATGAGGATCCCGGTTCAAGCCCCAGGCTCTCCACCTGCAGGGGAGTCGCTTCACAGGCAGTGAAGCAGGTCTGCAGGTGTCCCTCTTTCTCTCCCCCTCTCTGTCTTCCCTTCCTCTCTCCATTTCTCTCTGTCCTAGCCAACAACAATGACATCAACAACAACAATAACTACAACAACAAAAACAAGGGCAACAAAAAGGGAAAATAAATAATAAAAAAATAATAAATAAAAAATAAATAAAAATTTCCACTCCTTTCTCTTCTGATTTATTTATTTATTTGTCTTTCTTTTGGGTGGAACAAATGGAATAAATGATGGCAAAAATGCACATAGGCACAACATGTAAATACGCACATACACCCACACATATGCAGGCATAAGCACACACATACACACCACACACACAAGCATGTACAGTTTTATGTAGACCTTCTAGGTCTTAGCATGCACAGAGATAAAGGAGTGTCACTGAGAAGTCCACCTTCTTCTTATAAATGCTCTTCCCTTATTTGAATTGTTTCTTCCCTTCCACATATTTAAATTCTCTTCATCTTGTCATGCCCAACTCACATTCCTCCAGTGTCCAATCCACCGTTTGTTCTCATTTACTTCTGGTTTCTCACGGGTAACACCATTAAGGACAACATAAAACTCACATCTGCAAAGGGCCAGTATGTTTATATGAATTAACCCATGTGATTTTCACAGCAGCTCTTTTTGGAATATATGTTCCTTCATTTACAGATGAAAAATGCACACGCATCCAATAAAAATTTAGGCAAAAGTCATTGTTTTAAGTGACACAGAAGAAGTAGAACCAGAAGCTAAAATCCACTCTTTCAATTCCTGACCTTTTCCACCTTGTTCTTGGCTGCTTAATGCATAATTGTTGAGCACTTTTTAAAAAACAAATTAGCTTACTTATTAATGGATAGAGTGAATGAAATTGAGAGAGGATGTGGAGAGAGAGAGAGAGAGAAGAGAGAGAGACCTGCAGCTCAGAGACCTGCAGCCCTACTTCACAACTCCTGAGGCTTTCCCCCTGCAGGGGGGACCAGGGGCTTAAACCTGGGCCCTTGCACACAGTAGTGTGTGCACTTAACCAGGTGTGCCACCACCTAGCCCCAGCACTTTCCTTCCTCAACCAGAAGCTCAATTTCTATACAAATGATTCAGACAAGAACAATCCTTTAGACCCATTTATTCCACATTCTCCCCATGAAAGAGCCCAGCTAACTGTTGGTCACAAGTAAGTACTCAACGAATACTTCCAAGAGCCTGAGAATCACCAATGTCTTGTTTCAATCAGTGATGCAGAAGATGGTGGTTTCCATTTATATTTAGTTTGGGGGTCAGAAGGAACCAAGATACTGGTTAAGAAGAAATAAATGGGGAAGGAAACAGCAAGATGGAGAAAAGAGAAGGAAAAGGGGAGTGAAAGGGAGGGAGGAGAATGAGAAGCACTCCAGTCTCTTAGTTTCAAATCCACCTCAGATCCTTAAAAGACGCAGGGCTGCAGAAAACCAAGACAAATGCTCCAAGGTTATGGGTAATAATTGATGTTTTTGTGGGGCAAAAGGGAAAAGGAGGGGTTGAAAATGAAAGAAGTCAGCAGGGAGATGGAAAAGTTTTCAGGGTCACAGGATACATTTAGCAGAAGCTTTTAAAGAGGTGTTTAAGAGCAGCTAAACTGTTGCTATGGAAATAGGTAAAAGCTAATCCATTATCTGCAACCTCTGGAAGCCACCAGCTTGCCGCTGGGGGGCATTCGGCTTTTATTATTATATTTCTCTTTTCCTTTTCTCTCATCTATCTTTTTCCTTCTACCTCAACACACCACTGGCATTCTCAGAAGCAAATTAATAAAAGTTGAAGGAAGGAGAATTTGACTCCTTCAGAGATTATATTAACACACAAGGGAACTTTCACCCTACGTGTCAGCTTATAATAGGAGACAAGATTATTTCATGAAAATGAAACAACAATATATAAATGCCTGGAGGGATAAATGTTCTGTTCCTTCTAGAGTCACTCTCCCTCCTTGGCTGTGTCTTTGAGACTTGTGCTAAAAGCCACAGGAGACAGAATATCCATATCCTTCTGGGCTTAAGCTCAGACTAGAACCATTGGTTGAGGCTACTGAAGTCTTTAAGTCTTTAAGACTTCAGAAAATGATTTAGAAGCTTTTCTTCTGCACAGCAAAAGATGTCACCACCCAAACAAAGAGACCCTTTACAGAATGAGAAATCTTTACATGCCCTACATCAGACAAGAAGCTAATGACCAAAATATATAAAGTGCTCACCAAACTCAGTAACAAAAACCCAAATGACCCCATTTAAAAATGGGGAGAGGATATGAACAGAATATTCACAACAGAAGAAGTACAAAAGGCCAACAAACATTTGACAAAATGCCCAAAGACAACAATGAGATATCACTTCACTCCTATGAGAATGTCATACATGAGAAAAGGTAGCAGCAACAAATGCTGGAGAAGTGGTAGGGGAAAAGGAACCCTCCTGCACTGCTGGTGGGAATGTAAATGGGTCCAACCTCTGTAGAGAGCAGTCTGGAGAACTCTCACAAGGCTAGAAGTGAACCTACCCTATGACCCTCCAATTCCTCTCCTGGGGATATATCCTAGGGAAGCAAACATATCTATCCAAAAAGACTTGTGTATACCTATGTCCATAGCAGCACAATTTGTAATGGCCAAAAACCTGGAAGCAACCCAGGTGTCCAACAACAGATGAGTGGCTGAGAAAGTTGTGGTCTATATACACATGGGAATACTACTCAGCTATTAAAAACGGTGATTTCACCATTTGCAGCCCATCTTGGAAGGAGTTTGAAGAACGAATGTTAAGTGAAATAAGTTAGAAACAGAAGGATGAATATGGGATGATCTCATTCTCAGAGAGAAGTTGAAAAACAAGATCAGAAAAGATAACACAAGTAGTACCTGAACTGGAGTTGGTGTATTGCACCAAAGTCTGGGATGGGTGGAGGGGAGAGAATAGACCCTGGAAAAGGATAACAGAGGACCTAGTGGGGGTTGTATTGTTATGTGGAAAACTGAGAAATATTATGCATGTACAAACTATTATATTTACTGTCAACTTAAAATATTAATTCCCCCAATAAAGAAATTTAAAAAATAATAATGGTAATGTCACCGTTTTCAGTACATCTGGATGGAGCTAGAAGGAATCATGTTAAGTGAGATAAATCAGAAACAAACGGATAAATATAGGATAATCTCACTCATAGACAGAAATTGAAAAACAAGATCAGAAGGGAAACTACAAAGCAGAACTTGGACTGGAGTTGGTGTATTGCATTAAAGTAAAAGACTCTTGAGTTGGTGGAAAGGTTCAGGTCTTGGAACATAATGGCAGAGGAGGACCTAGTGGGGGCTGAATTACTATGTGGAAAACTGAGAAATATTATGAATGTACAGACTACTGTATTTTACTGTCAGCTATAAACCATTAATCCAACAATAAAGAAATAAAAAATATTTATACACATAAAAACAGAAACTTTTATGTTTTATTTTTAAAAATTTTTAGCTTTATTTATTGGATAGAGGCAGCCAGAAATCAAAAGGGAATGGGGATGAGAGAGAGAGAGAGAGAGAGAGAGAGAGAGAGAGACCTGTAGCCCTGCTTCACCACCCAAAGCTTTCGCTCTGCAGGTGGGGACCAGGAGCTTGAACCCAGGTCCCTGTACCTTGTAGTACTCAACCAGATGCACCACCAGCTGGCCCCTTAGAAGATTTTTACATACATTCTTCCATTCACATTACTAGAGAGAAATGCAAGTTTTTTTTTTCTCCTCTCAGCAATCAAATCAACAACAGAGAGATTAGTATGGGAAAAGAACAACTTTAATCGCATGTGTACAGGGAGCTGCATAGATATGGATTTTAAGGTGACTGAGCTAAGTAATGGGACTTCCAGGAGAGAAGAGGGAGACTTATTATTAAGGAAAGGGTGACTCACAGCATGAAGAACTAGATGTTTTATAACCAGATGTTTTCACTACCATACAGATAGATATCTCTGCTAGAAAGTTTATTTCTGTTAAAAAAAAATCACATAACCATTCTGAAAAAAATCAGCAATTTTCATTCTTTCTCACTCATTAAAAGGAGTGGAAAAGGTTTTTCATGAGCCTGAATGCACTCAATTGATCCCATATCAAAACAACCCCCAAATCAAATAATAATAAAGGTTTTTGGGAAGGACTACCCTTAACCTCTTGGAAAGACCTGTCTTTAAACATGAAAGGTATGATTTAGCTATAGACTAAATTTATGTAAAACTTAAGTCACTTCTCATACACAAAATACTTCTGAGAAATAGACTGAATCAATTGGGTTTTTTAAAATATTTTTCCCCTTTTGTTGCCCTTGTGGTTTATCATCGTCATTGTTATTATTGTTGGATAGGACAGAGAGAAATGGAGAGAGAAGGGGAAGCTAGAGACGGGAGAGAAAGATAGACACCTACAAACCTGCTTCAACAGGTGTGAAGCGACCCCTCTGCAGGTGGGGAGCTGAGGGCTCGAACCGGGATCCTTATGCCGGTCATTGTGCTTGGTTCTATGTCTGTTTAACCCGCTGTGCCACTCCCCGGCTCCTGAATCAACTGGTATTTCATATGCACATAGGTATGGATTTGCCAAAGATGCTAACAATGGCAATACCACCATTATCCTATGATTTCCCCTTCTGCATAGCTTTGTCTCATTTCCATTTCCTAGCAGCAGAGATTTCTAATGTAACTAACTGATAGAGATTTCTCTAATAGTAACTCTGAGTCATACAGGCCATTTTTCAGAACTTGGTTATCTTTTCTACTTGTCTACAAAGCTATAGTCTCACATTTATAACATTTTTTAGTAACCATCAAAAAAACAAAATCAAATACCTGTCTCCACCCACACCAATAGCTAATCATCCTTGTGTAACCCAGAAACCTGAAGTCAATGTGACTTTTTTGGATTGAGCTAAATTGACTTGTGTTTCTCCATGATTATGATTTTACCCAGGGTGTTTTTTTATTTAATATTTTATTTTATTTTTTGATTGCCACTGGGGTTATTGCTGGGGCTCTCAGTGCCTGCACTGTGAATCCACTACTCCAATAGTGGCTTTTCTTTCTTTTATTTTGATAGAGACAGAGAAAGAAAGGGGACAGAGGTGGAGAGAAAGAAGAGGGGGTGGCGATTAGGCCTGCAATTGCTTTGTGACTCATGAAGCTTCCCCTTGCAGGTGGGGACTGGGGATTAAACTGGGTCCTTCCACATGGTAATGTGTGTGCTTTTACTGGGTGTGCCACTGCATGGTCTCTTACCTATGGCTTTTTTTTTTAAGAGAGAAATGGAGAGAGGAGGGTAAGACAGAGAGGGGGAGAGAAAGATAGACACCTGCAGACCTGCTTCACCGCCTGTGAAGCGACTCCCTGCAGGTGGGGAGCTGGGGGCTCCAACGAGGATCCTTATGTGGTCTTTGCGCTTTGTGCCACATGCGCTGAACCTGCTGTGCTACCGCCCGGCTCCCACCTAAGGCTCTTAATCATTTTTTTCTTGGACACACCCCACTAACTCCTAACTGGTTTCCCTCCTGCCTCAATATCCCTCTAGAGGATCTGACATACTGTTGGAAAAGGAGCATTTGCAAAAATGCAAATCTCATAGCTTAGCTCTGCTTGTTAGAATGTTTTACTGCCTCCTCACCTCCTCCACTAACTCCTTGAGTCAATAGTGGCCTTGTCCTCTTGTCACCTAGTCCTGTACATTCATCAGTGACTCTTCTCCCACAAGTGTCTTGTGTTTCCAGGGAGCACTAAATGGATTTGAAGTCCTTGGTGGCAAGAGCTGTATCCTGCTTATCTGGGTCCTTTCAGGACCTGAGAAGCCAGAGGTTCATATAATGCTTGCTGATTACCAGGCGTGGAGCTTCACGACCTCACGGTGCTACCCAAAGCTATCATAGAGTCTGTGTTCCAGTTCACTGTAAGCATTAAAGTTCAAGGCTTCACTGTAAAATGAAGCTCTGTCTTTCCTAATCAGCTCTGTGAATTTAAGTTACAATTGTATAGAGGCATCACTAAGACACACCGCATGGAAGTCAGTAGTCAACAACAGCATGAAAGAGTGAGGCTATAGGCCCCCAAACAAAAGCAGTGATGTTAACGTCAAACAAATCTGGCTCCTGGTCCGGGAGGTGGTGCAGTGAACAAAGTCCTGACTCAAGCATGAGGTTCCGAGTCAGTCCCTGATAGCACATGTATTAGAGTGAGGTCTGGTTCTTTCTGTCTTTCTTCCTATCTGTCTCATTAATAAATAAACAAAATCTTTTTTAAAAAAAAGTCTGGCTTCATTTATATCACATTTCCCTTTCCAATGTAAATTCCTGGGCTCTAAAGTCCCTAGTCTAGTGCCCATCCAGCCACCTCCTTAGCAATTCTCTGACAGAAAATTAGTTACCTAAGGGTCATACCTGTAATACATAAGAGCTCACAGCTCTCTTGAGTTAAAGGGAGCCCTTGGAGGAATTTGTTGAGAGCTCCCTTTCCCCTATTTAGGGATGAACAGAGAGCACTGATGAAATAGAGTCAGGGAAGAATGCATTTGGGTTATAATGTGGGTTCCTGTGTGAGCATAGATGATTAGCACTCCACAGTGAGAACCTGGGAATGCAGACCCAAAGAATGAAAGAACTGAAGCACTAGAAATTGATGTTTTCAGGGGAAGGGCTATAATTACAGAGAGCTAGTAGATAAATGATGGATTAAGAAAGTAGAGGCACATAGATCTTCAGTGAAGCATGATCTGGGGATGAGGGCTCTCAAAGAGAGGTGGGAAAGGCTAGTATGAAAAATAAAATCAGGGATAGAGCACAGCAGAGTGATTCTGTACTTATAGAATAGTCAGTGACCCTTGATTCTCAGACAAAGACTTTAAAATCTCTCAACTTCTGTGATTAAGAGGGGATCTGTAGGCCAAATCAAAGAACTATTGTCTCAAATAATCCAGAATAATTACAAGCTAGAGCTGAAAACTGGAACTAGACTTGATGGTGAAAACCCACACTACATGCCCATCCAGTGGTCAGAATGGTACGCCAATCACATCAGTGGTTTATTTCCTTTTAAACTCACTTACCCTTCTGTTTAATCTAGTGAGTTGGAAGATGAGAAGTAAGAAATAATGGGGAAGTGTGAGGAGGGAAGATCATGTCTGTGGAGCAGATCTGTTTTCAATCTAGAAGTGTCTGGACAGACAGAAAGTTATCCAAGATGGAGTGAAACTGTCTGGGAGAGCTTTCTGTTGGGGTTCATAATTTAACCGGGTGGGTGGTGGGGTGGCAAATAATTTGGTCCCAAGCTGAGCATATTTGAATACATTGGTTTCCATTAAAAAGGGTAAACTGGCAAAGACAAATGTCAGCAGTGATGACCTCAAGACACAGGAAATGCCTTCACACATACATGGAGTTCAGTAAACACAGAGGGCAGATGGCACCACTAATGGGCACGGTCATCCTGTGAACCTCGGTCTACAGTTTCTCAGGGGCATACAGGAAGTCTCTGCCTTTACTTCTCAGTGGCAAACTCTCCCCTCCGTTGGATGACTGTCTATGTATTCACGAAGATAAATGTCTGCCCACTGTATTACTTTACATAATTTATTCCTCCAAGTGCATACTACTTCCCAATTCTGGAGATGAGGCTTATGCAGTCAGTTAATAAAAATTATAGAGAAAAGCTGAGGAGTTTAACCTCAGAATGTGAGCTTATTAACACTCTATTTTTTACCTTTATTTATTTATTGGATAGAGACAGCCGGAAATCAAGAGGGAAGGGGGTGATAGAGAGGAAGAGAGACAAAGAGACACCTGCAGCACTGCTTCACTATTCACAAAGATTTCCTCTTGCAGATTGGGACTGGGGGTTCGGACTGACTACTCCAACTGACTAGTTGCAAATTGTAACATGCTGTTAATGCTCTATTAAGCTGTGGGACAACACCAGACTTTGAAGCTTAGGATGAAAAGAATCAGTGTGGGATCTGTGGCTGTAAGTGGCAGTGAGGGAGTTTGTGTGTGCGTACGTGTATGTGTGTGTGTAGGAGGTGCTATACCCACTTCTCCATGCCACTGGCTTAGTCATTACCTCTTCCAAATGTAGCCTCCTCCTTAGAAAAAAACGATTTTAATGAAAATAGAAAGGGATGAGCACTATGGCAGAGACACTTTTTTAAATGTTTATTTATTCCCTTTTGTTGACCTTGTTTTTTTTTTTTCTTGTTGTAGTTATTATTGTTGGATAGGAAGAGAGAAATGGAGAGAGGAGGGGAGGATAGAGGGGGTAGAGAAAGATAGACACCTGTGCAGAGACATTTTAGAACTAACTGGTTAGTGATGTTGGTGGGACACCTCGGTGACTCTACTAAAAGCCAACAAATTGTTTACTTCAAAGAGGTTAATTCTGCATTATCTGTCTTTCACCTCAATCAGTGGTCCTTTTAGCTCGCCTTCTCTATAGTCCTTACACAATTTGACTCACCTGACTAAGGAATTTTTTTTTTAATGAAGGAAATCTGCAGAAACCATTGTCATTTGTTTTCAAGCACTGAAGTAGGATTGCCAACATTTGCTTGGAGGGAAAACGTCACTGAATTGTAGTTTATGGATAGATGACAATTTTTGGAAGACAGCACAGAATGCAGTTCCAAAGAGCTACTGACTAAGAGAGAGTCACACTGCTAGATTCTTCTTTATTTCTATTTATTTATTTTTGGCTACCAGGGTTTTCTCTGAGGCTCAGTGCCATCACTATGAATCCACTCCCAGTGGCTTCCTTCCTTCCTTCCTTCCTTCCTTCCTTCCTTCCTTCCTTCCTTCCTTCCTCCCTCCTTCCCTTCCCTCCTTATTTCTATTTTTATTTGTCAAGACAGAAAGCAATTGAGAAGGGAGGGTGAGGTAGAGAGGGAGATAGAAAGATAGACACCTGCAGACCTGCTTCACTGTTAGAGAAGTAGAGACCCCTCTATGTGGGGAGTGGGGGTTTGAACCAAGATCCCTGCCCAAGGTGATAAGTCATTGCTAGATTGTTAAGAAGCATCAACTCACTATTTTAAGGAAAAGAAACCAGAATGAACGTATCTGAAGTTTAGTGGCTAAAAATCACATAGAAAGTATTTTCCCCTTGTTCTTAGTGCTGTATCTACTGATTGATCCCCATCTGGGGGGAGGGGAAAGCGCTCTCTCTCTCTCTCTCTCTCTCTCTGTCTTTTTTTCTTTGTCACTGAGTTTTTGCTGGGGCTTGATGTATGTACATGGCCCTACTGTTTCCAGTGGTCATTTATTCCTTTCTTTTTGATAGAGGGAGATAAAGGCAGAGAAAGATGGAGAGAGACAGGAGAGATAACCTGCAGCATTGCTCCACCATTCATGAAGCTTCCCCCTGCAGGCTAGTACTAGAGACTTGATCCTTGGTCTTTGCACCTATTTTACAGGGTGAAGCACCACACATCTCCCAGGGGGGTCTCTTGACTCTACAACACAGGTCCTCATGACCCTTGGACTTTAAGCAGTAAAATTCTTGAGTTGAAATGCCCTCCTTGCATTTTCACCTACGCAGTGAGTGAATCTCCTCTACAGCTTGGTAATTGTGTGTATCCAAGGACTAGAAAACTCTCAAAGCACAGAAGGTGAGCCATCCTACAATGACAGGTTTGCTTTAGTATCACCATGTAAAAGTAGACATGCTTGGTTCCCTCCAAACTGTTCTATACACAGAGACCAAATCTCTTATTTCTTCTGGATCTACTTCAACTGACTAGTGAATGTTGCCATTTCAGGAGTACAGTACAAGCTGATTACACTGAAGAAATAACCCAGTGGTACCTCCTAAGGTTCTCTAATGAGTGTGACAGACACTTAGGAAGTAGGCCCCATCAATGACACAATGTGAAGGAGTTCATTTGCACTGTTCCTGAGGGTTTGTTCCCCCTGTGTGTTTACATTTAAACACTACATACTCCATGATGTTAAAAATAAAAGCCAATCTGGCCTATGTAGATGAATTTTATGTCTGGGGTTAAACATACTAGGGCAGTTCAGTAGGCTTTGGGGAAAAGTCAGTAGGATAGTTGCAGAGAATTTTTTTAAAGTATGCCAGAGGGGAAGAAGAAAATAAACATATCCCTGATTTTTCTGTTTCTTGTTGATAGTGTCTTGGATATGCCACCTAGTAACACAGAGTTTCTTTTTCCCCACCTATCAAAGGGAATAATAATAATACATCTCACCATGTAGTGCTGTCGTGAGAATCCACCAAGATATGAGTGAAATTGTCTTTAGAAATGAAAAATGATTTGTGTTACAGAGCATCACAACCTCTCAGAATTTGAGCCATTCAAAATCAGAAATGGAGAGGATTAGTTAAGTAAACTTTCCTGACTCATATAGAGACTGCTGTAGGCTACTGTCTCTTTTTCTTAACAGATTTAAATTCATCCCAGAAGTTCTAAAACTTTTACAAAAAGCTCTTCAACCCTCTTTTCCCCAGCCTCATCTCTATGATGTGTGCCCAGACATCCTCACACATGGACCATGTTGTAGCTACTCAGTTTTTGAATGTTAGTTATGGATCATGTATGTTACCATCCCTAACTATGACTACCTCATCCCTTCAACAGTAGCCTCTACATGACCTCACAGGGAAAAATATCTCCAGTGCCACAAATTCCTATCTTAACTATTTAGATTCTACTTAGACCTTCACCTAGGGTCAATCATGTAGCCAATTTGACCTTGATTGTTGTTGGGTAGTATGCCAGCTCCCCCCCGCCCCCTTAAAGCTTCTGTTTCTAATCCTGCTTAACTAAGCACCACCATGCCTGCAGGGCATTGGTTTGATCCCACTTAAAGCTGTGGTCTATTTACATAACCACTGTAACTAAGAACTGCCCTGCCTACAGGGCATTGGTTTAACCCCCACTGGTTCACAATGTCTTTTTGCTACACCCCCTCTCCTAGTACACCCTGATTTCCACCAGTCTCTTTTCACTCCACCCTCCCTACATCACATCCTGTTTCCACCCTACTTTGCGAGTATAAATACAGCTGCTCTTCTGAAGTAAACACATTTGGGATTGCTTTCTAGCTCCAAGGGTTCCAGAGTGTATCTCCTGCAACGCCAGTCCAGCACGATCAACTGATCCCTCTTCCACACAGCAGCCTAGGTTGGCTCCAGTTGAGTATGATCAACTCATCCCTCTTCCACGCAGCAGCCTAGGTTGGCTCCAGTTGAGTTCTCCCCAACCCAGAGAGCACTTGCTCAGGAAGAAGCACCCTCAGGCTATCACGGCAGATTGTTGCATAACAGAATTCCCTCAAGTGTCCCTAACTAACCAATCAAACAGCCCTGTGGCTGTTATTGCTATACAAGTTCTGGCTTCATTGAACTCTGCAGATATACAGAACAGCAGGGTGCCCTTCACTCCTGTAACTTTTAGTACATTGCCTAGCCATGACTACCAACTCCATTTAGTGCATAAGCTAAGCTTCCAAAATTTACAAAGCACAATGCTCAGAGCTAAAAGTACCATAATGTGTCACATATGCAAAGTTATATGTGAACAAGCTGGAAAAAATAAACTGAAAAGTTTGTCTTTTTCTTTGCTTACTCTTTGATGAAAAAAAAAGTGGGTCAAAATTCAGATAATATCACTGTTAATATATACTTTAGCATGAACTGTTTATATTAATATTGTAGACTGTTGTAATTGTGGAATATAGAGCTTTCTGGTTTAGGGGCTGTATTTTGAAGTAGCTTGTCTTTGTGAGCACAGTATAGACAAAAGAGGGATCTGAATATTTATCTGTTGTAACCTCTAGTCACTGGGCACAGCTCTTTATATAGGTGTTCTGCCCTGAATCACCCCAATGCTACATCAAAAGAGGCAGACAGCTAGAAAATGATACCTGCTGGTAGACAGCAGCTCACTGGGTTGAAATACTTCTGATTCTCACAGATATCTAAGATATGGTCACTTGGAAAAACTGTGAACTGTCACAAAGGAGTTACTGAATTTTTGTCAACATTTTCTGTTGAGTTATCATGTTTTCTGCCCCCCCCCCACACCAGGCACTGTGGTAAAGTAGGGTGAAATAATAGTGATAAAGACAACCCACAAAAAAACTTACATTTTGCTGGGGAAGCCATCATACTGCATGAACATTTTCTATTTACTGATAAGCTATATTCTGACAGGGTTTGGAAACAGGTGCCATAAAAGTACAGTGAAAAAAAACCCCAACCCACCTTAGGATGCCAGAGGAAGATCTAGTAATACAACCATGTCAAGGTCATATACAAAAAAAGTAGGTAGATAAGGTAGATATTGTAAGAGATCAACTAGGTCAATGATGAAAAATACTGCATAAGGACAGTCCTCTCAAGGGTAGAGAGCAGCATATGCAAAACTCAGAAGAAAAGAGCATGATGCATATGGTGGCTTATCCCTTAGGGCTGTTTTGTTGGTAAGAGAATAACGGGGCAAGTTCAAGTAAAGAGAACTTTCAAATAGGATATAGTTGGGGGCTGGGCGGTAGCATACGAGGTTAAGCACACATATGCAAGGACCCTTGAAAGAAATCCGGTTCAAGCCCCTGGTTCCTTACTTGCGGGGGGGGGGGGGCGCTTCAGAAGCAGCAGTGAAGCAAGTCTGAAAGTGTCTATCTTTCTCTCCCCCTCTCTATCTTCCCCTCTTCAATTTCTCTCTGCCCTATCCTCTTTAAAAAATGGGAGAAAAGTGGCCTCCAGGAGCAGTGGATTCTTAGTTCTGGCACTGAGCCCCCAGCGATAACCCTGAAGGAAACAAACAAAACAAAAACAAAGCTGAAATGGAATTGTTATGAGCCACTAGTATGTTGTTACCTTTGCTTCGTGATACTAAAGAATGATGGTGTGAATCTTGATAGAGAAAAACTACATTTCCTAGAATTCCTAGCACTGACCATCAAAGAAAGCAAAAAAAAAAAAAAAAGGGGGGGGGGAGAAGAATGCAAAGCAAATGATTAGATCTGGAATCTGACTTTTGACTCTGGGCCATACATACAAAGAGACAAGAGGCCTTGGAAGAGTAAGTGGAAGAAGAAACAGAATGGAACAAGGAGATGAAGTTGGATTGGGAGTGCGAAGCTGAGAAGAGAATATGCAAGAGCTGAATCAGCAAGATGAGAAACAAGGAGAGGAGGAGGTGGTGTGCCTATGTGCGTGTGTGTGTGTGTGTGTGTGTGTGTGCGCGCGCGCGCGCGTGTGTGGTGGGGGTGGGGGACAACCATCATAGACATTTGTGTTTTTCACTGTCTCTTGTGTAGGGCATAAAATTCCATATTCATTTACTAAATATTTTTGTTGGATTTATGTAGCCCCTAAAAGGAAAGCCAAAAGTTAGTGATTTCTATGCTGCTTTAGGCAAAAGCCCCATATTAACCTGGAGGACATGAGGTCTCCCTTTAACGGAATGGCTTCTAGAGTGAAGTGGAACTAGGGACAAGAAAGATAGTTAAGGATCCAGAAAGTTTTCTCTCATACACACTAGCTTATATGACTACTTATCAGTTCATCACTCTCTCTGGTTATCAAACATTAAAAAAAAATGTTATAGCTTCTCAGTTCTCATGGTGAGAAATTACCACTGTGCTTCCATATGCATTCTTTTTTCCCCTCATATTTATTTATTCCCTTTTTTTGCCTTTGTTGTTTTATTGTTGCAGTTGTTGTTATTGATATACTTGTTGTTGGATAGGACAGAGAGAAATGGAGAGAGGAGGGGAAGACAAAGAGGGGGAGAGAAAGATACACACCTGCAGACCTGCTTCTGACTTGTGAAGCGACTCCCTTGAATAATAATTATGCTGTTTTCTAGTCCCACAAAAATGTCTTGAATCCTTACAGAGTTTTCCTGACTAGGTATCTTTCTTTAGCTATTTCTTCCATAAACAGACCTCCTTCTCCTCCTTCTTATTTGTTTATTTATGAGTGAAAGAGAGAGAGAAAGAGAGAGAGAGAGAAAACGAACCAGAACATCTCTCTGGCCCACCCAATGTTGGGGCTTGAACTCAGGACTTGATGTTTGAGAGTACACAATTTTGCTTGTTTTGCCACCTCCCAGGCCACTCCACACAGATATTCTAAGTCTATTTGCTTGACTTTTATTTAACATTCATTTATTAACAGATCCTTCTGTAAAAGTTTTAAATAACAACGAGGACAATATTTATTTCTGTTGTTTTAAAATCTGTTTGTAGTAGTTGGCTATGGTAGCCCTAGTAAACTAATAATATAGCAGTTAAAATTCATGTATTGGGACTGGGTGGTGGCACACCTGGTTAAGTGCATATGTGCAAGGACCTGGGTTCAAGCCCCTGATCCCCACTTGTAGGAGGGAGTGTCACAAGTAGTGAAGTAGGTCTGCAGGTGTTTCTCTTTCTCTTCCTCCTTATGTCCCTCCTCTTCCTTCTAAATTTCTCTGTCCTATCAAGTAATATAAAATAAAGTAATAAGTAAATACATACTAAATTAGCATTTAAGATTCATGTATTAAGGAGGGGATGCAGAGAGGTAAAATGGGGCAGGGGGTGGGTCCCCATAAGTCTGACTGCCCATTTCCTCCCAAGATACAACTATAAGCTTTTTAACTCCAGTAACTTTACTATATGTTGTTGTAGCTGGAATTACAGACTTAAAGTGGACTTATCTGCTAGCACCAGACTTAAAGTGGACTCATCCCAATTACAAATCCTCAAAAAAAAATCATGTATTAATAGAGAAATGACATGTCCACGGGGGAGGACTAAAGGCCATCATCATTTATGACATAATTTATGAATAAAGAGTTAAATGAGATAAGCCAGAAATTGGATGGATACTGGGTGACATAGGCAGAACATAAGAAATAAGAACAGAAAGGAGAAGCACCAAGTAAAACTTGGAATACGCTGGAGTATTCCCTCTGTGAAAAAAGAGGAAAATGAGAGGAATGGGGTGAGGGAGGACTTTCAGGTACTGGATCATGAGGACGGAAAAGGATCTAAGTTGGAAGTGAGAGGGATTTGCAGATACATATCATGGAGAGATGTGAAGTGGTGCCCATGTGCCAAGAACTGTACTGTACTATACACCATTAACCTCCAAATTAAAAAAAAAAAAAGAAGTCTAACCTGAGTTATATATCCAATCTAAAATGTTCCAGTAGTCATTTTTTCTTTATTGCTGATAAAGTTGTTTATTTAAAATCTAGAGTTGGGGCTAGGTAGAGGCTCACCTGGTAGACGGCCCATGTTACCGTTGGCTAGGGCCTGAGTTTGAGTCTCCAGCCACCACTTGGGAGCACCTGCAGGTGAGTGCTGGAGCAGTGCTGCAGTTTTTCTCTCTTTCTTTCTTTCTTTCTTTCTTTCTTTCTTTCTTTCTTTCTTTCTTTCTTTCTTCTTTCTTTCTAAATAGGAAACACTGACTAAACCATAGGATAAGAGGGGTACGACTCCACACAATTCCCACCACCAGAACTCCATATCCCATCCCTGATAGCTTTCCTATTCTTTATCCCTCTGGGAGTATGGAAAGTCATTGTGGGATGCAGAAGATGGAAGGTCTGGCTTCTGTAATTACTTTCCTGCTTAATATGGGTGTTGGCAGGTCGATCTATACTCCCAGCCTGTCTCTCTCTTTCTCTAGTAGGGTGGGGCTTTTGGATATAACTAAAGTATGTCTACTAGCTATCTACAAAATAGAGGACAAAATGGAGGACCCCCCCAACTCTTCATCTGCACTATTCCAGCCTTTAAGTTTATGACTGATCAACAAATTGTTTGGCTTTGTATGTTAACTCTCTTTTCAGCCACCAGGTTCCAGATGCTAACAGGATGCCGACCAGACTTCCCTGGACAGACAACCCCAGCAGTCAAATTTAAAAGTAGAAGGTGAAATAGATAGAATCAGACTCCCTAATTTAATATATTTTAAATAATAATGTTATGTAGTAATCAATATAAAAGTATATGAGGGGGAGTCGGGCTGTAGCGCAGCTGGTTAAGCGCAGGTGGTGCAAAGCACAAGGACCGGCATAAGGATCCTGGTTCGAACCCCGGCTCCCCACCTGCAGGGGAGTCTCTTCACAGGCAGTGAAGCAGGTCTGCAGGTGTCTATCTTTCTCTCCTCCTCTCTGTCTTCCCCTCATCTCTCCATTTCTCTCTGTCCTATCCAACAACGACAACAACAATAATAACTACAACAATAAAACAACAAGGGCAACAAAAGGGAATAAATAAATAAAATAAAAATTTTAAAAAAAGTATATGAGATGTGGTACATTTATTTTTCATCCTAAGAGTTTGAAACCTAGTGGATATTTTACATTTCCAGTGTAATATAATTTGTACCAGCCCCACGGCACATGCTCATTAGTCATGTATCACTAATGACAGCCATATTGAAAAAATACAGACTGAGAGGAACCCATCTTTGTGTCACCAACTTTTAAGTAGTTTTATAAACAACAACCACAAAAAGGAAGTCAACCATGCTGCTTTAATATTATAACCATTTAGCAAAATGTGAAAATTTAAATCTAAGCTGATAAAAATTAACAGCAGGAAAGACTTGGTGTGAGAACCTAGCAAGCACTGCTATTATTAAAGGATATATAATTGGACTGAAATACAGGAAGGACACTAAGAAACATATAGACATGAGAGGATGAGTTCTGTGCCACAGAAGGAGCAAGGCAGAGCCAGGGGGACACTGTCACATGACTGAGTCTGAGGATGCTCCACCTTCATCAGAGGCTAGGAAATACCAGTGAGATTAACTCAGTAGCTGATGCAGTGCATGTTAATGAGTCCGTTCTCCTCTCCTCCTGTGGAAAGTTAAGGCAGGGACCACATGTTCACTTATGCTCACCCAAGAAGGCGGCCAATGTGGCTCTAGCAGGCATCAAGGATGGATGTAGTATCCAAACCTAGAAGCAGACCTCAGTGAGTGGAGAATAGAGTCCAGATCCAGACAACACATCTGCCTGTCAAGTATTCCAGTTCTAGGCATGGGGATTAATGTTTTTTGTTTGTTTGTTTGTTTTAGGGTGATCTTTAATACTGTAGTTTTAAATGTCTCAAAATAAAATGGCAAATGTTCACATTAAAGCTATTACTAATATGGCCAGAATTCAGTGAGCTATAGATCCCTCCCAGACTGTGTAAGCAGATTGGAAGTTGTGTTTATCAGACCTGAAGGGAACTATATCTACTCCCTTACCATATATATCTGTTATAGCAGTGGATATCCCAAGACAGAACTGAACTCTTCAGATGGACAATCATAGCTTATTTGACACTGCTTTAAAAATGGCTGATGATGTCAAGGAATAAGACTTGCAATGAGACTTTCTGACTATCTGAACAAGACTGCCAGTCTACTGATGCAAGTTCAGTAAGTGCCATCTCCAGCTTTTCAGGTTGTGACAATAATTGCCATGCACCTGGTTAAGTGCACACAGTACAATGCACAAGGACCGGGGGTTCAAGCACCTGGTCCCCACCTGTAGGAGGGTGAAACAGTGCTGAAGGTGTCTTTCTGAGTCTCCCCCTTAACTTCCCCCTCCCCTCTCAATTTCTCTCTGTCTCTACCCAAAATAAATAAATAAATAAATAAATAAATAAATAGTAAGCCATCCTGCAGTCAACCCAGGATACAGTTGTTTAATTTTCATTCCCTCCCCCTTGCCAAAAGTTCTGTTGAACATTTGATCTTTGATTTTCATATTTTAAATACTTAGGAAAGAAAACCCTTCAGTGCTTTAGCCAAGTTCATGGTTATACTGTTACCTGTTTAGAACAGGTGACTGAACATGTAATGTTATCTGGCAGTCCTAAAGGTCTCTGTCTTTCTTTCTCTGTCTCTTCATAGGAAAGAAAATATACCAGGATTGATGAGATCCCATATATACGAGGCCCTGGCTTTACAAATAAATAAATATGAAAGGACTTAAAAATGATGGCTATGTAACCTACTCACTACTGATGTTTTAACCTGTGGGTTTTTAGTATCTAAGTCATAATGCATACCTCTGTGAGGGTTTCTTGAGTTTGAATTTATGGATTGTTGACAATGGATTAATTAAACTGACTGCCACTCCAGCCCACTTCACTTACACTGTGCTGTTTTGCATGTCTGTTTACAAATGAAATTAGAGGACCTCAGTTTCCCAATTGTTTGAGATATATTTGCAAATCAAATGCCAAAGTGTGTGTGTGGGGGGGGGGGGCATCACTGTCTGATGGGCCTAGACCTCCAGTTAACCCCTCTCTCCATTGTTACTGGTCATCTCTATCAGGAACAACACAACAGAACCCTTTGTGGGCCCCTATAGGATCTTGTCCTCAACTTGGATCAACAATGGTAGAGAATGTTCCATCCTCCGAAGAGAGGATGGACAATATACTCTATGCTACACCTGAGGAAGATGGGTCCTGATATTGGGGCAGCTTGGAACATTCCTACTTATGACCACTTATGTAAGCTCCTAAGCTGAATATGGGCTCCAGATCACATCAAATCGATGGGGTTTACAGTCAACAATATTTATACACCTTTCCCATATTTGGGAGCTACTCTCTTCCCTGATCCAGCTTTCTGATCCTTCTTCCAGCCATGACATCATCTCCCCAGACAATAATTAAGATCCACCTGCATATCAGATTTCAGGCTCAGGAAAAAAAAAAAAAACACTAGTATAGCCACAAGTCCTTTGGAATATAACTAAAATATGCCTGAGAGCTATCTATAAAACAGAGACACCCCCAACTCTTCACCTGCACTATTCCAGCCTTTAGGTTCATGATTGGTCAACACTTTGTTTGGCATTGTATGTTAACTCTCTTGTCAACCACCAGGTTCCAGATGCTAGCAAGATGCCGACCAGATTTCCCTGGGCAGACAACCCCACCAATGTGTCCTGGAGCTCTGCTTCCCCATAGCCTTTCCCCACTAGGGAAAGAGAGAGAGAGAGACTGAGAGTTTGGATTGACCTCTCAACACCCATGTTCAGCAATTACAGTATCCATACCTTCCACCTTCTGCATCCCACAAAGACCTTGGTTCCATACTCCTAGAGGGTTAAAGAATAGAAAAGCTATCAGGGGGAGGGGATGGGATACAGAGTTCTGGTGGTGGGAATTTGTGGAGTTGTACCCCTCCTATTCTGTCGTTTAGTCAATGTTTCCTTTTTAGAAATAAAAAAATTTAAAAAATTCTCATTGTCCTACTCCAAATTTGGAGTAGGG